>NC_084595.1:5832592-5915092 GCF_033807715.1 Cololabis saira | reverse complement strand
CAGCCCGACTCGCCTCGCCCCGGTTTTTGCGCTTCTTCACTAGGGGTGGAGGCGGGTGGAGGTGTGCAGAGTTGATACTTTTCATACTTTTCTATTTCTAAATTAATTTTCACACATTTAACAATTATATATTTAAAATATATTTACACAAATGTGTGTATCATGCCCTTCAACTACTATGTACACTCTTATTTTAGTACTAACAACCTCCATTTTTGTAAAAAAAAAAAAAACAATATTAGCTAAGAACTACATTTCCCTAGAGTCATGCTATACAGCTTTATGCTAATCAGCGCCATATTTGTAGTCACATTGGTTTGGTTAACCCTAACGTATAAAAACGTTTTAAAAAACATATATCAATTGAATATATCTATTATGTAGTGCATCTGAAATAGTAACTACATTTTATAGAGATGATGTATGTTAAGGAATTGTAAATATGTTTGTTTGTTTATTTAGGATATTTTATTTAACATCATGTAACTGACTGATGTATTCACAGTGATTCAATATAAGTTGTAAATGTACCTGTGTACGGTTTATTTTAATATTTACCGTTCAAGCGCACAATATATTTATGGTTTACTTCCACATCCATAGCAACAGTAATCAATGACCACACATCCGCGATCCATAAATTGAAATGTTAAATAAAGTTTATAAATAAAAAAAAAACTAAAAAAAAAACACGTCCACGTCGGGGCCTCATTACGTGATCAATTCAATTCAATTCAATTCAATTTTATTTATATAGCGTCTAATACAACAAAAGTTGTATTAGACGTATAAGTTGAGGAACGTCTTGACTTTAGCCACGAGTCAAAGTTGAAAAAAGTTTGCCTTGACAATTGAGTCAATCTGTTTAACAAATCTTATACTGCTAAAAGGGTCACACCCAGATTTTGGACCACGTGGTTAAGGTTAGGGGCCGGAGCATCAAGACCTGGGGCAAGAATGCCCCTTGAAGAGGGAAAACACAATACAATCAATTCTGCTTTCATTCAAACTGAGAAAATGATGTGACAGTCAGAATGTGATGCCATCAAAACAGCAGTGGATGGATTTAATGCAGATGATATGTTTTGAAATAGCTGTCCCTAATGGCAGCATGTATAAGGGAAATAAAAAAAAGGGCCTAAAATGGATCCCTGTGGCACACCAGAGGTCAGAGGGGCCAAGGAAGAAGGAAGGTCATTAATCATGACAGACAAACAAAGGTGTTGATTCAAATGTTTCAGGCGGACTGAGTGCTGCCGTGAGCTCCAGCATCACAAGAACCACAGGTTTTTAGGAGGGTTTTATTCTGGACCTTTAACAGAGCAGATTCAGTGCTCTAATGAGTTCTCAATCCAGATTGGAAATTCTCAAAAATATGATTCTCTTCCAAAAAACTGATGGGATTTTTTTTTTTAATCACGCCCCTTCATTTGGATATAAGCTAACGAAATAATACGAAATAAAAAGCCATGAAATAAAAGTGGCAATGTAAAATAAAAGCTATGAAATAAGAAAACGTGGCATTAAAAAAATAAAAGTCTCACCAATAGAAAATATAGCATTATGAAATAAAAGTGTCACAAAGTAAATAGATATACCATTATGAAATAATTTGTAATGAAATAAATATGTTGTCATTTAAAAAATAAATATTTAATAATTTAAGTATTTATCTAATTTTGAATTAAACAGCATTCCATAAAATCCAGAGTATTTTGATTCTAATTATTCTGCATACGTTAAAAAATAAAAATGCATCAGCTCTTTTTACTTTAAAAAAAAATTGCAAAAGACTTGCCCGATCTGGCCGATCACTACAGTTGGGAATGTTTTGAACAATGAGACCTAACTAAGAAACAATGTTGAGCTGTATTACTGAATGCAGAATTTATTTCCACTTCTGGCCAGTAACATTTTGACAACTTAAAATGAATTGAATTCTGAATTTCTTTTTTTTTTTATGAAAACCTTGGATAAAGAAAATAATTGGGGCGTTAGTCTAAAATTTGACAGAACTGTAGTATCAACATCAGATCTCTCGAGCAGAAGTCTTACAGCTTTAAAACAGTTGCAGATCATTAACTAAGACATCTGTAAATGAAAGAGGCAACACCCCACTGTGCACAACAAGTAATCTGGATTTACACTTCTTTGGGGTCAACATCTGCAGGAGGGAGCATGTAGGTTGGGAGCTGTACGACAGTTGTGACAGATGGCTACCAACACTGGCTCGTAGGACAAGGAATTTATGAAAAAACTCCAACAAAGTTCCTACTACAGAGATTTTTTTTTTGGTAGCCAGTTCATAAAGATTTAGTTAATGTTGCAAAATACCAATACCAATACTAATACCAATACAAACCACTTTAAACGACCACTAGTCGTTTAAAGAGAGTGGAACTGAACACGTTAATTGTGTTTTTCTTGGGAACTGAATGGCCCATAATGCTGAACAGGAAGAAGCAGGTATCAAAATGTTCAGATGGTTTGATGGATAACAAGGTCGTCCAATCTTATATCCAGTACTCGATTTGTAAAAAAAAAATCAGGGGGGATGGTGGATTTTATCATATGGGGACAGATAATTTGTTCTGATTACAAATAATATAATATATTACAAATAATAGCAGTGACCAAAACACCTGCAGAAATACTGCAGGAATGACATAGCAGCAGTTAAATGCAGCCTTCTGTAAGCTTTAAATATCCACTGGGCTTACATCAAATACATCAAAACACAACAATAAAAAACACTTTTCTGAACTTATCAATATGACTCTGTCCTTCACAGGATAAGTAACATGGATCACTGCAAAAACTCAAAATCTTAACAAGAATATTTGTCTTATTTCTAGTTAAAATGTCTCATTTTAGTAAAAAAATCTCATTACACTTAAAACAAGACTCATCACTGGAAAAAACAACAATTTTCACCTGTTTCAAGTAGATTTTCACTTGAAATAAGTAGAAAAAGTTTTTTTTGCTTGTAATGAGAAGATAAATCTTGTCCCACTGGCAGATTTTCCTACTTATTTCAAGAGAAAATTTACTTGAAACAGGTGAAAATTGTCAAATAAGTTATTTTTCTGGTGATGACTCTAAATGTTGAAATAGCAGTAAAACCACATTCATTGATGAAATGACATAAGGGATGGAAAGGAGGGATGGCAGTTTTACAGGGGGGGTGATTTTGACCATTTTTATTTCAGGAGGGGATGCCATCCCCCTCATCCCCCCTCAACTCCAGTACTGGTTATATCCAATATAGGAATGGGGGATATTTTACCGTTCACGATAAACCGTCAAAAAAATTCCCCACGGTAAGAATTTGTATCTCACAGTAAAAACGATAAATTCCTGTTGATGATGTTTTTGTGTAAAACTGATTTATTGTTCTGTGTTAAATCCATGCACAATGTGAAGGAAGGAAGGAAGGAAGGAAGGAAGGAAGGAAGGAAGGAAGGAAGGAAGGAAGGAAGGAAGGAAGGAAGGAAGGAAGGGAGAAAAGAAGAAGGGAAGGAAGGAAGGAAGGAAGGGAGAAGGGAAGGAAGGAAGGAAGGAAGGAAGGAAGGAAGGGAGAAGGGAAGGAAGGAAGGAAGGAAGGAAGGAAGGAAGGAAGGAAGGAAGGGAAGGGAGAAAAGAGGAAGGGAAGGAAGGAAGGAAGGAAGGAAGGAAGGAAGAAGGGAAGGAGGAAGGAAGGAAGGAAGGGAAGGGAGAAAAGAGGAAGGGAAGGAAGGAAGGAAGGAAGGAAGAAAGGAAGGAAGGAAGGAAGGAAGAAGGGAAGGAAGGAAGGAAGGAAGGAAGGAAGGAAGGAAGGAAGGAAGGAAGGAAGGGAAGGGAGAAAAGAGGAAGGGAAGGAAGGAAGGAAGGAAGGAAGGAAGGAAGGAAGAAGGGAAGGAGGAAGGAAGGAAGGAAGGGAAGGGAGAAAAGAGGAAGGGAAGGAAGGAAGGAAGGAAGGAAGGAAGGAAGGAAGGAAGAAGGGAAGGAAGGAAGGAAGGAAGGAAGGAAGGAAGGAAGGAAGGAAGGAAATGAGCCTGAAAGAAAGAAAGAAAGAAAGAAAGAAAGAAAGAAAGAAAGAAAGAAAGAAAGAAAGAAAGAAAGAAAGAAAGAAAGAAAGAAAGAAAGAAAGAAAGAAAGAAAGAAAGAAAGAAGGATAAATTCCCGTTGATACGTTTTTGTGTAACAAACATGGCGGATCTGAGAGTGAGATAGATTTATAGTTACAAAGGTGGAGTTGAATTGGTATTTTTTTTAACGTCATTTTTATCGTTATTGGGATAAATGCCAGAAATTATCGTGATACATTTTTTAGTCCATACCGCCCATCCCTAATCCAATATGCGTAATGTCATCATAAAAGCATTCCCGAGCGAAGCAGCCCTTTGCAAGTTAGCATGAACGCACCTTCACAGCTGAGAACCAGCTGATACTTGTGGGCCGGTGTGTTATGTGACATCCAGTACTGGAGTTGAGGGGGGATGAGGGGGGATGGCATCCCCCCTGAAATAAAAACTGTCAAAATCATCCCCCCTGTAAAACTTTCCATCCCTTATGTCATTTCATCAATGAATGTGGTTTTACTGCTATTTCAACATTTAGAGTCATCAGCAGGAAAATAACACCAGAAAAATTTGACAATTTTCTCCTGTTTCAGGTAAATTTTCACTTGAAATAAGTAGGAAAATCTGCCAGTGGGACAAGATGTATCTTCTTATTACAAAAAAATCTTGTTCCACTGGCAGATTTTTCTACTTATTTCAAGTGGAAATCTACTTGAAACAGGTGAAAATTGTTGTTTTTTCCAGTGATGAGTCTTGTTTTAAGTGTAATGAGATTTTTTTTACTAAAATGAGACATTTTAACTAGAAATAAGACAAATATTCTTGTTAAGATTGTGAGTTTTTGCAGTGATCCATGTTACTTATCCTGTGAAGGACAGAGTCATATTGATAAGTTCAGAAAAGTGTTTTTTATTGTTATGTTTTGATGTATTTGATGTAAGCCCAGTGGATATTTAAAGCTTACAGAAGGCTGCATTTAACTGCTGCTATGTCATTCCTGCAGTATTTCTGCAGGTGTTTTGGTCAGTGCAATTATTTGTAATATATTATATTATTTGTAATCAGCACAAATTATCTGTCCCCATATGATCAAATCCACCATCCCCCCTGATTTCTTTTTACAACTCGAGTACTGGTGACATCGGTCGGGTGCAGGCAGATAGCAGCGGCAGCAGGGCAAAGTGGACGAGACTCTCAGTCGTTTACTACACAGGAAAAACGGAGACTGAGAAGTGTTAAGAGCGGATAAGCAGCTGTCTTTGTAATTTCTTGCTGGGGCAGTTGGTTTGCTTCTCTGCAAAAAGCCTGTCTGAGCTGCCCCTTTGGCTTGCTATGAGTTTGTAATGTCAGGAGAGGAAAAAGAGGATTAGAGGGAAAAGAGAGTGAAACAGAGACCGAGAGAGGGCTGGGAAAGAAAAGAAAAGATGGGCAAAAGAGACAAAAAGAGAATGTACGAGACAACAGGTGGAGTGTGGAACTGTGTGTGCGGCGCGTCACCTTTGCCATTGCAGTGCAATACTATACACACAAGTCTGCACAAGCAGTTATCGTGTGAAGGAGGATTAGGAAAGGCATAGAACTAGGTTGGAGGATGAGTACTGAATTAGAACAGGACCCTCGAGAAGGAGGAGTGAGAGCAGCGGGGAGGGGTGGAAGAATAGAAAAGGGGAGATGGAGGAGGACAGAAATAGAGGACAGGAAAAGGCAGCACTCAGCCTGGCGGAAGAGGAAGGACAAAAATAGAGAGGGAAGGGAACATAGGGATGGAGAGAGAGAGGGAGAGAGGGGGGATGAATGGGGAAGTAGAGAAAGGAAAAAATATAAAATTGTTTTACAAACATTGAGGGTGAAGAAGCAGAACTGATTGCTCTGGGTCATTCGCAGGGAAGAGAGAAAGACTTGTTGACTGACACCAGCAGAGATTTGTAGCTGGATATTACATCCACAATATTCTATCCATCTCTCTTTTTGGACATGTAATTGCATAAAATAAAAGTGTCTATATTTATCTATAAAATTGTGCATGTGCATATGCAATCGTACGACGTATTAGGGCCAAACTAAGACAAAAAATAAAAAATAAAGTCATAATAATAGGAGAATAAAGTCATAATATTACGAGAATAAAGTCGTAATATTTTGAGAATAAAGTCGTAATATTACGAGAATAAAGTCGTAATATTAAATATATTATAAATATATAAATAGAACTTCACAAGATGCTCAATATTCCTCATTTTAACACAGAGAGAAGATGCTCTTCCTGTTAGAGTTCTCATAAATTATATTCCCATAATATTACAACTTTATTCTCATAATATTACGATTTTATTCTCATAAATTACGACTTTATTCTCTTAATATTACGACTTTATTCTCGTAATGTTACGACTTTATTCTCATAAATTACGACTTTATTCTCGTAATGTTACGACTTTATTCTCTTAATATTACGACTTTATTCTCGTAATATTACGACTTTATTCTATTATGACTTTATTCTCGCAACAGTATGACTTTATTCTCGTAATTGTACGACTTTATTCTCATTAAATTATGACTTTATTCTCGTAATTTCCCCTTTTTTTGTCTTAGTTTGGCCCTAATACTCCGTCGTACAATCGTCCTTTTTTTTTTTTTTTTTAAAAAAAGGTCTTTATGGCACAAGTGGCCTTTAGTGGGAAATGATGCAGACTGGAAACAGGTATAGAGAAGGGGGAAGATGTGCAGCAAAGAGCAACAGGCCGGGACTGAATCTCTTCTGCCTGCACGAGGGCAGTGACCTCCGTAAACGGCCCCGCTCAAACTCAATGAGCTATCCAGGGCCCTGCAATTGTTCTCTTTTGGTCACATCTGAGCAAATGGTTCAGTTTTACAAACGGCCTAATCTCCACTCTTACAGTGATTCCACTGCATAAAAAGTATCCACAGAAGGAAAACTCTCAATTTGTGCAACAGATGCTTTTCTTCACAGCGATCACCGTGTGGCAACCCCCAGCTGATATTGTGTGCATTCTTTTACTTCTAGGGACAAGGCCTTTTGCAAGTAAATCACAGTCAGAACACATTAAACTCTGCTAGAGTACCGTATTTTCTGGACTATAAGCCGCCCCTGCATATAAGCTGCATCCGCTCTATTTAAAAAAAAAAGACATGCAAGCTGTTGGCTGTTGCTTGCTTGCTGATTGGGTAACGTACTGCGTCACGCATCGCGTCACTTCCTGGTGTTGTGGTCTGTTGCTGCTGCACGGCGTGCAGGCTCAGATCTCTCCCGACTTTTTTGTCTAAAACTTAGATTGTTTTCTGGTAAAATAGCACTATATCTGGTACATTACTGTCTTTATTTCAACACTCGCTCATTTTCTCTTCCGTAACTTTCACTGTCACCAATCACTGATACATTTTCTGTCCGTTAGCCTCTGTTAGCATCTTAGCATGGCCTCTCCGTCTTCCACCGATTCTCCTCTTTGCTGCTCAGTGTGTGAAATGTTTAGTTATTCCTTTGCCTCCTTTAGTGAAGACGGTAAGTGCTTAAAATGTAGTTTATTTACAGGGTTGGAGGCGAGGCTCAGTCAGTTAGAGGTCCGGTTCTGCCAATTTGACCATAGTCCAATAGCCTCCTCAGCTAACCAGGCTAAGCTAGCGGCAGACCGGCCTGTAGCAGCTGAGGGTAGCCGCTCCCCTGCAGCTCCCGAGCAGCCGGCCAGTCAGGGCCGGTGGGTGACGGTTCGGAGGAAGCGTAGTCCTAAAGGGCTCACGGAACACCACCACCCACTTCATGTGTCTAACAGATTTTCCCCACTCAGCGACACACCCGTTGAGAAGCCGACCCTGGTGATTGGCGACTCCATAGTCCGGCATGTGAAGCCGACTCCAGCGACCATAGTTAGGTGTATCCCGGGGGCCAGAGTGGGCGACATAGAAGCAAATTTGAAGCTACTGGCAAAGAGTTATCGTAAATTTGGTAAAGTTATCATCCATGTCGGAGCTAATGACTCCCGTCTTCGCCATTCGGAAGTAACCAGAATGAATATTGTCTCGGTGTGTAACTACGCTAAAACCATGTCGGACTCCGTAGGTTTCTCTGGTCCCCTCCCCAATCTGACCAGCGATGACCTGTTTAGTCGCATGCTCTCGCTCCGTCGCTGGTTGTATCGGTGGTGTTCAGAAAACGACGTGGCCTTTATTGACAATTGGGAAACGTTCTGGGGAAAGCCCGGTCTGATTAGAAGAGACGGCATTCATCCCACCCGGGATGGTGCTGCTCTTGTCTCTAGTAATTTGGCCTGTTTTATTAGACCCTCTCCCTGACATCGCAGGGTCCAGGCAAGGAAAACTGTAGGATTACATGATGTAATTGGTAACTCTAACCAGGTGCCTAGCAAAATAGATGTGGTTGCAGTTGCCCCCCGCCCTCCAAAAGTTCACCAGGTGCGGCGTTATAGAGGCGTTAACCAAAATAATCTTGTAAAAATTAAAACCAATGCACATTTGGTACCAATAAGAGACCGAAGCCGCAGATATTTATGTTGTTAGATTAGATATTTACTACATGTACAGAACGATTTTTAACTGTAAATGATGTACATGTTTGTACCTAAATAGATCTTTCCTAACAGCGTCTTTTAACACGGCAGCAACTTTGCTGATTAAAACGGGACAGAACCAAGAGAAAATAACCGGTATTTATTTATCTATTTATCTGTTTGAAATCTGCTTCTACCTACTTCTATCTGCTAAAGAAGAAGTAGCGTATTCTTCTTTGCATTTACTTTGTCTTAGTGTTTATTCTAATTCCGGTTAGAGCGCCCCCGAGCGGTGGAAGAAAAATCCACAGAATAGACGTACCTTTGTATAAGCTCCAGTCCAGAAATATACGGTAATTGTGAAGTTCACAGTCATTTTAATGTTGCAGTCACTCTGGGCCGGTGGAAGAGCTTCGTCCTGGTGATAGCTGGTGAATGCAGGTGTGGGGCAGAATTGCCAGTCAAACTAAAAAGCCAATTCTTTTTCCTTTTTGTCATTTTCATTTAAGTGTCAGTCTGACATGGCCAAACCTCCAACGCTGGTACCTACAGTTTTGTCAGAACAGCTGTCAACTGGGTCAGAAAATGTCCTCACTTCTCTTCAGCGCGATGCTTGCCCTCGTCTTCACCGCCATTACGTCTGTCATCATATCAGAAAAGATTCTTATGAAGTTCGTGCCATTACTCACATCTCAAAGTGAAGATGGCATTGCAGGGCGTAATTGTGAAGGACTTATTGTGTGTGTGTGTGTGTCTACCTCTTTTACTGACGTGTATGACGAATAAGGATTTTCAACAGGTCAATTTTAAAATAATAAAAAAAAGAATATCTATTGCAGTAATTCAAACATTAAGAATGTTGTGTACACATAAATCCATATAAAAATTTAGAGTTAAGAGTTTTTTGTCAAGATGAATTGGCACTAGCCTTAAATAAAGTCATGTGGTGAAACCATGATTCATATTAAAATACATTCATTTCCTTAACATCTTTTTTTTTACAAGTTTTCAGTATTATACAAAAATGGTTGTTTTTTTAATGGTCGTACCACATGAGATTTAATAAAATGGACGTCAACAGTCAAACTCTGTTTGTATATTATGATGGAAATATAAATATAAATATGTTGCAATCTTACAAACTACAAGACACTTCGGAAATCATGCCAGATAGAAGAAGATTGATTTAAAAACATTTAGAGTAATTTCAAAAAAGGTTTTCAAAACAAGAGTCCTGGTCGGACGGTCACACCACATGACATTTTGACGCTTAAAACAACAACAAAATCCCAAATAACTAGTATTTTTTGTAAAATTCAAGTGAGTCCATATGTGGGACAGGTAGTTCATATATCTGGTACTTTTTTATCCATTTAAACCTTTTTTGAATTGAAAAAAAGTCTGTTTTTCAGAAAATATAGGCATCACGTCATTGACCCGTACATTCTGAAAGACAACAAAATCTCAAGTTCAATTTAGTTCATCTGTTCTCTCTTTATGGTGTTGAAAGGCAGCAGAAGTGTGTTCCAGCTGTCTCTGGGTGAGAGCCAAGGGGCTACTTGAACACTTTGCCAGGTCATCACGGGGCATGGCAACATGTCTAAAGAGTCCCTGTTCGAACAGAGAATTAATGTCTTTCCCGAGTGAGCCAATCACCTGATCATCCAATGAAGCACATCTGTTCACACCTGGCATTAACACGCACCCATGACTGAATGTCACTCCTTTCTGTTTAAGCAGATAAGAAAATCCATGGCATCTCCTCGCGGGGACCAAATACGACGTGACTTTTACCTGCAGGAGCCAGCAATGCTAAAAAAACCTGAAAATCCAGAAGAACTCCAATCAAAACAACTCAAACGATAAACCAAGTGAAGCAACATAATTATTTGTCTCCACAGGCTTTTTGAAATTGTAATTTGCTGTTTTGTAACTGTTTTCCCAATGTAAGTTTGTACATGTATCCATGTTCTTTTTTTTGTTGTTTTTTTGTGTTTCACTCATAGTGACATGTACTGTCTTATTTGCTCAGGAGGCAATATAAGTAATATAAGTTGTAAAAACAATATCCCATTAACACTCAAACACACTTATTTTTTTGTCTTTATTCTTTATTATTTATATATTGCATTATTAGTTTGCCATAACTTTTGTGTAGTTATACTTTCTGTTTTTGTATGTTAATCTTGTGTTCAATGTCGGAGCTAATGACTCCCGTCTTCGCCAGTCGGAAGTAACCAGAATGAATATTGTCTCGGTGTGTAACTTCGCCAAAACCATGTCAGACTCCGTAGGTTTTTCTGGCCCCCTCCCCAATCTGACCAGCGATGACATGTTTAGTCGCATGCTCTCGCTCCGCCGCTGGTTGTCTCAGTGGTGTTCAGAAAACGACGTGGACTTTATTGACAACTGGGAGACATTCTGGGGAAAGCCTGGTCTGATTAGAAGGGACGGCATTCATCCCACCCGGGATGGTGCAGCTCTTATGTCTAGAAATCTGGCCAATGTTATTAGACACTCCCCCTGACAATGCAGGGTCCAGGCCAGGATGCAGAGCTGTAGTTTAACAGGGCTGGAGGCAAGGCTTAGTCAGTTAGAGGTCCGGTTTGGCCAACTAGACCATAGTCCGATAGAATCCTCTGCGGACCGGCCCGTAGCAGCTGAGCGTAACCGCTCCCCTGCAGCTCCCCGGCAGCCGGCCAGGCAGGGCAGCTGGGTGACGGTTCGGAGGAAGGGTAGTCTTAAAGGGCTCAGCGACACATCTGTTGCTTCTCAAGGACCAACGCCTGCCAACAAAACTGTAGGATTGCATTATGTAATTAGCGACTCTAAAACTGTAGGATTACATGATATTGGCGACTCTGGCCAGGTGCCTAGCAAAATAGAAGTGGTTGCAGTTCCCCGCCCTCCAAAAGTTCACCAGGTGCAGCGTTATAGAGGCGTTAACCAAGATAACCTTGTAAAAATTAAAACCAATGCACATTTGGTACCAATTACAGACCGAAAAATTAGATGCGGACTACTAAATATACGATCATTAAGCTCTAAGTCTCTGTTAGTAAATGATATAATTACAGAGAGCAGGAGTGATATTTTCTGCTTAACAGAAACATGGTTACAGGAGGAAGAGTATGTTAGTTTGAATGAATCAACTCCGCCCGGCTACTTTAATCATCACATTCCTAGAAGCACGGGCCGAGGCGGAGGAGTCGCAGCAATTTATAACTCCGGTCTCCAAACAAAAATTGAACCCAAGTGCAACTATAATACATTTGAAAGCCTCATGCTTGGTCTGAAATTTCCGAGCCGGAAATCAGAGAAGCCAGTTGTGTTAGTGGTAGTGTACCGGCCCCCTGCTGGTGCGTATCTGGAGTTTTTGTCTGAATTTTCAGATTTCCTTTCTGGATTATTGATCAGCACAGATAAATTCATCATAGTGGGTGATTTTAACATTCATATGGATGTTGAAAGCGATAATCTTAAATTAGCCTTCGATTCTCTTCTAGAATCAATGGGTATCTCACAAAAAGTGGATAAACCGACGCACTGTTTTAATCATACTCTCGATCTCGTTCTCACCTACGGTGTTGAAACTGATGGTCTGTTGGTGTCACCTGTAAACTCCCTTTTATCCGACCATTACTTAATAACGTTTGAATTTAATTTTGTTGATGTTGAAGTGCAAAATAGGAGGTATTATTTTAGCAGATGTTTGTCTGATGAAGTTATTGTTAAATTTAGGGAGGCCATTGCTTATCTTACGACAGTGCGAAATAGTGATGTAGTCGAGGCCAGTGACCTGGGTTCTACCTCTGCAGATGTTGATTTCCTTGCTAGTAACACTGCTGATTTGTTGCATTCAGCTTTAGATGAAGTTGCTCCTTTGAAAAGGAGGGTTTCTAGCCACAGGAGCTTAACTCCCTGGTACAATTCAGATATCCGCATGTTGAAACAAAACGTGCGTAAAATGGAAAGGAAGTGGTACTCTTGTAGGTCTGTAGACTCTCATCGTGAATGGAAAGATATTCTAATAGTATATAAAAAAGCCATTCGCAAAGCCAGAACAGCTTATTATTCAACGCTGATAGAGGATAACAAAAGTAACCCACGTTTTCTGTTCAGCACTGTAGCCAGGCTGACAAAGAGTCACAACTCTGTTGAGCCGTGCATTCCTGCAGCTCTCAGTAGTGAGGACTTTATGGGCTTCTTCAACAGTAAAATCGCGAGAATTAGAGAAGAAATCAACCAGCCGGTTGTAGGTGTTTCTTCAGCTTTAGCGACTTCCCTAGGCTCTGACTTGTCTCTAGACTGTTTTGATCCTATAGACCTCCCTGAGCTGACTTCACTCGTTAATAGAGCTAAGTCAACCACATGTATGTTAGACCCCATCCCGACTCGTCTATTCAAACATGTTTTTTCTCTTATTGGTACGACAATACTGGACCAAATTAACCTATCCCTAAGTTTAGGATATGTACCACAGGTTTTCAAAGTCGCAGTAATTAAACCTTTACTTAAAAAACCTTCTCTTGACCCAGACACCTTAGCTAATTATAGACCAATTTCCAACCTTCCATTTGTGTCTAAAATTCTGGAAAAGGCAGTTTCAAGCCAGTTATGTGACTATTTGTATAGAAATGATCTGTTTGAAGTCTTTCAGTCAGGGTTCAGAATGCATCATAGCACAGAGACAGCACTTGTTCGAGTCACGAATGACCTCCTTATGGCCTCAGATAAGGGATTAGTGTCCATACTGGTTCTACTGGACCTCAGTGCTGCTTTTGACACTATAGATCATGGCATTTTACTGCACAGGTTAGAGCATGTTGTTGGGATTAAAGGGACAGCTCTATGTTGGTTTAAATCATATCTATCTGACAGGTTCCAGTTTGTTCATGTACATGAGGTTTCTTCAGAACAGTCAAGGGTCTGTTATGGTGTTCCGCAGGGTTCAGTGCTAGGGCCAATCTTGTTCAGTTTATACATGCAGCCGTTGGGAAGTATAATCCAGAATCACGGCATACACTTTCATTGTTATGCTGATGATACGCAGCTCTATTTGTCTATGAAGCCGGATGAAACAGAACCGTTAGTTAAACTTCAGGCATGTCTTAGGGACATCAAGGACTGGATGTCCAGAAATTTCCTGCTTCTAAATTCAGATAAAACAGAGGTTATCATTCTTGGTCCAGAGCATCTTAGGAAGGGATTAGATGGTGTTGCGATGGCTTCCAGTGCAACTGTGAGAAATCTTGGTGTTATTTTCGATCAGGATTTGTCGTTTAAACCATATGTCAATCAGGTTTGTAAAATAGCCTTTTTCCATCTCCGTAATATTGCAAAGATTAGGAAAATCCTCTCACAGAGTGATGCAGAAAAACTAGTCCATGCGTTTGTATCTTCTAGACTAGATTACTGTAATGTGTTGTTAGCAGGATGTCCAAGTAATTTGCTGAATAGGCTCCAGCTGATCCAAAATGCAGCAGCACGAGTACTGACAGGAATTAGCAGGAGAGACCACGTCTCTCCAGTGTTAGCGTCGCTCCATTGGTTACCCGTAAAATTCAGAATCCAATTTAAAATTTTATTACTTGCGTATAAAGCCCAAAACGGCTTAGCTCCGCATTATTTGCAAGACCTGATAGTGCCTTATGTTCCTGTCAGAGCTCTCCGTTCTCAGAGTGCAGGTTTACTCGTAGTTCCTAGAGTATCTAAATGTAGATTTGGAGGGCGGGCGTTCTGCTATCAGGCACCATTACTTTGGAACCAACTTCCAATCTGGGTTAAGGAGGCTGACTCCACCTCCACCTTTAAAACTAAACTTAAAACCTTTCTGTTTAGTAAAGCCTATAGTTAGTGTTTAGTAAACCTCTAGCTGGTGTTGGTAAATCTCTAGGTAGTGTAAACTTTAGTGTGTCAGAGTCGCTCCTGTAGTTTCTTGTGCTGGCCCCCCCTTCTCCTCCCTTTTCTCTCTTTTGTCCATGTTGCAGCATCCTTTGCCGGACACCGGAACCTGCAGGTGGTCGTGGGTGGCTTGTAGCTTGCATTACGGAGCACAAGTCTTTCCCTGACCCTGCACCCCAACCTGGGACTTGCTGATTGGGCCGGAGCTTCGGGAGCTGTGTGCTGGCCTGCGGTCCCCACCCCTGGTCATCCCGTTGCTGCCCCCCCCTTCTCCTCCCTTTTCTCTCTTTTGTCCTGCAGGTGGCCATGGGTGGCTTGTAGCTTGCATTACGGAGCACAAGTCTTTTCCTGACCCTGCACCCCAACCTGGGACTTGCTGATTGGGCCGGAGCTTCGGGAGCTGTGTGCTGGCCTGCGGTCCCCACCCCCGGTCATCCCGTTGCTGCTTCCACCTGCCTGCTGTGCTGTTGCCGTCCCTGACCCACCAGTCTGGCCCTCGGCAGGAGGGTCCCCCCTGATGAGCCTGGTCCTGCTCAAGGTTTCTTCCCTCCTAAAGGGGAGTTTTTCCTTGCCACTGTTTGGCTTAAGGTTTTTCTCCCACTAGGGGAGTTTTTTACCTGCCATTGTTTATGTAATATCTGCTCGGGGGTCATGTTCTGGGTATGGGTCTCTGTAAAGCGTCTAGAGACAACTCTGTTGTATTAGACGCTATATAAATAAAATTGAATTGAATTGAATTGAATTGTTCTTTATAACACATGAAATTTTAATAACTTTGGTGGAGGCTTCAAATAAGCCCATTGGGTTTTTTGCCTCTTCCTGCACCGTCTAGTATTTATATTTGATATTTCCTGTATATTTTTAAAACTGTGCAAAACAATAAATTAAACTAAAACTAAACTATACTTCGGTTTACAAAGTATGACATCCAAACTGAACACGCTGCTGTTTCGAAGGTCTACTCTGAGTTAATATTTTATCAAAGTTGGTTGAACTTCAGGACATATAGAACAAACAACTGGACAGTCAAGCTATTGTGGATACTACTATATGACTTGTGGGTGAAATAAAACAGAAAATCTGTTGTTTTTTTTTATTCTAGTGCAGGGGTGTCAAACTAATTTTGCTTGGCGGGCCGGATTTGACCAATTTTTTTCTCGCGGGCCGCACGCTCAAAATAACAAAAACGGTGCGAAAATTCTTTTTTCTTCTTTTTTTTTTTACTATTGTTATCTAATCCAATATCAGTTTAGTTAATTTTAAAGGAAATATGTACTTTGTTTACACTCTAATTATGTAAAATATATTTCTTCAGGATCTTTTCTTGTGTCTATGTAAGATACTTTTAATATCATTTTACAAAGATAAACAGAAACAAATATGTTTTTTTTATATTTCGCTTTTTTATAGGAAATTTAATTAAAAAATAATTAATAGCAAAATCTTTCTTATTACATCCGAGAGTGTTTCTTTGTGATTTAGAGATTTTTCCAGTACAATTTACATTTATTTTTAAAAATTGGTGCGGATATTTACGCCAGTGTGCCGAAAAAGTTAGCACTTCATTTTTAACTGTTTTACTTTGTCACTATCCTCGTATTCAAAACTGAAATTCTCCGAATAAATATCTTCTATCATCTTTTTTAGCAGTGATATTTTTCCTGCGAAAATATATAATAGTAGTCAGTTAATAAAAATAAACGACCGTCTACAAAGAAATAAAATCGGCAAATGCATTCTAGAAAACTAAAGAAATGTTGAAAACTGCTCTATTTGTGGAATAACGATGGATTTGTAGAAGAAATATATTATCGGATATGCTGCGATTCATGGCAATTATTTATGCCTTCCTTTTTAGTAAATTAACATTTCGTTCTTTTGCGTTGGAAACTTCTCGCGGGCCGCATGAAAACCTCTCTCGGACCGCATTTGACACCCCTGTTCTAGTGCTTGGTATTCCCTGACTGCTAATGACCAAAAGTAAAATCAAATAAATATCTGAGTGAGCGCTACTCTCATTAGTATCCAATAATACATGAAAACCCCTGAAAACACCAGTGTGGAGGTGTGTGGTGTTAAATTAGCTAAATATTAGTAACAATACCCCAACAAACTTAAGCAAAATAACAATTAATCACTGAATAAAGGAGCAGCTTTTTCAACTAATCGAAAGTGTTCACTTAATTGAGCTGCTACTCCTCCTGTTGCCAAGTTTCTAATCCAATTCAGTTCCCTCATTAATGCAAATGTTGGATTTTTTTTATTCACTTTTTTAATTTATGAATTATTGAGGCTCCACTGCTCCCCTCCTCCCAAAAATGCCTTTGTTTCTGCACATCTGTCAAGCACCGGCGTTAGAATACATCTGGACTGAGACCAGATGCCGGGCTTGTAAGGTCTGCAGCTAAGAATAAAAGACGGAAACGCTGCAGAGCAGGTTGGAAAGTATGTGTGTTCACGTTCACTTACTGTAGAGTGAGGGGCCTTTTGCAGCAGAAAGCGCAGCTTTGTCCGTGTTTAAAGCCATTAGGTGTTGACTAC
The DNA here is from genome assembly GCF_033807715.1 of Cololabis saira. NCBI lineage: Eukaryota > Metazoa > Chordata > Actinopteri > Beloniformes > Belonidae > Cololabis > Cololabis saira. Next base: position 5,898,060 of record NC_084595.1, on the reverse strand, counting down.
GAGGTCACCCTGTGAAAGTGTTGCAGAGCAGACTGCAGAACGGATAATAGTTTTTGAGTGCAGGTGGAGTAACTCTACACTCTCAATGCTGTTCCTCCTTTGCTTCCGCCAATGGAGGAACATTTGTCATCAGTTTATTGCCGTCTTTACAAGTAAAGATGACATTAAAAGCATGCTTTTTCAAACAGACTCAGTGACCCAAAGAAAACCCGGTACTCATGCCAAGGTGGAAATCATAGATCAGCATGGACTAGCCAGCGGGATTCAAAAGCCTTTCTTTGAGATTATACACTATAAAACTGTAACAAAGATTACACAGCATATAAGAGCTTGTTCAGTAATAAAATGGAGCCACAAGGTCTAAGTTCAATTCATATTTTCACCCAAAGATAAATCCTATGCAATGCAGTTTCAATCAAAATTAAATAAATAAATAAATAAATAAATAAATAAATAAATAAATAAATAAATAAATAAATAAATAAATAAATGATTACATATTCAATTGCATAAAAAATATGACAACAAAATAATACAAAATAAATCTTCAATTAATAAATATTCAATTAAATTAACACAAAATTAATTAATTAATTTTTTTAATGACAACGTATTTATTTCATGACAGATTATTTCATATTAGTATATTTATTTATTTCATGGTGTTTTTATTTCATAATGGTGCGTTTTTTATCGGTTGGTAACAGTGGTCATGGAAAGGCGATTGTGGGTGGCCGTCTCTCTCATTACATCTGAGATGCTTTTAGTCTCAGATATTTCACAGTATTCCGATCTGAAACATCTGGTGAAAGTCCAAGTCATCATTACCGCCATCTTGTACATCATATTTGCTGCTGCTGCAAATATGAGCCAGTCAGCTCGCAATCTAGCCACAGAAACCAGAGAAAATAAATATCAGTATCACGTTATACCGAAGTTCATTCAATATATTCAAGGTTCATTCAATGTATTCGGGGTGCATTCAATATATTCAAGGTTCATTCAATATATTCGGGGGTTCATTCAATATATTCAAGTTTCATTCAATATATTCAGGGTTCATTCAATATATTCGGGGGTTTATTCAATATATTCAAGATTCATTCAATATATTCAAAGTTCATTCAATATATTCAAGGTTCATTCAATATATTCCAAGTTGATTCAATATATTCAAGGTTGATTCAATATATTCAAAGTTCATTCAATATATTCAAAGTTCATTCAATATATTCAAAGTTCATTCAATATATTCGGGGGTTCATTCAATATATTCAAGGTTCATTCAATATATTCGGGGGTTTATTCAATATATTCAAGATTCATTCAATATATTCAAAGTCCATTCAATATATTCAAGGTTCATTCAATATATTCCAAGTTGATTCAATATATTCAAGGTTGATTCAATATATTCAAAGTTCATTCAATATATTCAAAGTTCATTCAATATATTCAAAGTTCATTCAATATATTCGGGGGTTCATTCAATATATTCAAGCTTCATTCAATATATTCAAGCTTCATTCAATATATTCAAGCTTCATTCAATATATTCAGGGATTCATTCAATATATTCGGGGTGACCCTGAAATCAATCAATCAAGAAAACAAATCCATTCTGTTACCAGGAAAATCAACATATCAAGTTTTGTTAATGGAGCAAGGAAAATAGAAAACAAAAAAAGAAAAACTGTGCTCGGACAGATACAAAAGAACACAAGACTGCAGCCAGCAAGGGTGTTGCCAAAATAGCTTTATATTACCGTCTTCAAACTCTTCATTCGGATGGGGATGTTTGAGGCAACAATATGCAGGAATAAATGTTAAATTTGGCAGTGCTTTGTTATACTTTGGAACCCCTACATTAAGTAAGTGCCGGCCTGCAGGGGCGCCGAAAAGGGGGGGTAAAGGATACGGATTATAGGGGCCCATGATTGAGGGGGGCCCAGAGAGGCCCCTAATGATGATCAACATTATAATAAAGAAAAATAATGACACTAAGTTATCAAATAACATATAATCACAAATGTTTTATTTTCAATGCCCTGGTAACAATAACTTTACTTGTTTTGGAAACATCAACGCCTGCAAAAAGTAATTTTGAACAATTGTAATGGTTTAAAAAGCATAAACCCTTTTAAAAAATTAAATAGAAGACGTGCAGTAAAAACAGAGGGGAACATCTGTGGTGTGTGCAGCAGACTGGGGTGACCGCTCTCAGTCCAATCAGAGAAGTTTACATATTGGTGACTATGCTATTACAAATAGTTATATTGTAGGAAATATTTTATACGGTAATTAATGTATGTCCGTTGTATTCAGAGTGCTCAGTTCTTCCCCTACTGTCATGTTGCTTTTCTTTCACAAATATGGTAATGATAGTCAAAAATACCATTAAAATGCATTGTATGTAAAATAGCATTAACAAATTTCGCCGCTGTGTTGGGGGGCCCGGTAAAAATTATTTTCATGGGGCCCAAAATCCCTAGCGGCGCCCCTGCCGGCCTGACTAACTGACGAGGAAACAGTGCTCCATGCTCTGGAACGCCACTGAATCCTCTGGATTGCTTGGTAGGCGAGGATTTGTACTCCTGCAGGAACATGAGCCCAGGCCGTTCCATCCATATTCCCCAAAATTCTCATTCTTGGACCTTTCCTGCTGATGGAGATGGGTGTCAACAGTTTGGGTCTTCTAAAACTAACCTTGACCCTACTGATGGAAAGAGACTGAGATACTGTGGCTGTGAAACAACCTCAAATCATTCTCCCTCTACCACTGCACTTGACAGTGACGCGTTTCTGCTGAAATGCTCTCTCTGGTTTTCTCTAAATATAGACCTGCAACAACTCTCCTTTAGGCTCATCTGTCCACAGGACATTGTTGCAGAAATCTTGTGGTCTGTTCAGTTTTGCTAACTTAGATCACGCTTCCCTTGTTCTCTTTAGACATCAGAAGCTTTTTCCTGGAAACACTTCTAAACAAACCGTACTTGTTCAGTCTTCTTCCAGTTGCGGTGTCATGGACTTTAACATGCTTGACTTCACGTGCTCAGCGAGCCCTGTAGGGTCTGACATGCAGCTCTAAGGTTTCTTTGTATTTCTCGGAGCGGTGCATAGTCTGACTCAGAGGGAAATTCGTTCGGTCGTTTACTCTTGGCATGGTTGGTAACCGTCATGAATGGTTTCCACTTGTGAAAAATCTCACCAACTGTGGAACATCAGAACTGTTTTGTTAAATAAAAATAGTATCATGAAAAAAGGTCATATGTCTAAGTCTAAATCTAAGACACATTCACTCATTTTTTATTTACAGAATAAAAAGTAGTATTACAAGAGGAGTTTTTAACTTTTTCACACAACTGTACAGTATTAATGAATGCTTTAAATCATCATCATCTTATGCTGCACTAACATTGATTTATTTGGCCTGAACAAATACCATGTCCCTAGAAATTTGAGAGGTGCTGTCATGAAACAGACCGGGCCAGACCTACCGATATTTTCATACTTGTGAACTAGGAATGGGTGATATTTTATTGTTCACGATATACCGTCAAAAAAATTCCTCACGGTAAGAATTTGTATCTCACGGTAAAAACGATAAATTCCCATTGATGATGTTTTTGTGTAAAGATGATTTATGGTTCTGCTTTAAATCCACGCACAACGTAAGTGATAAGGAAGGAAGGAAGGAAGGAAGGAAGGAAGGAAGGAAGGAAGGAAGGAAGGAAGGAAGGAAGGAAGGAAGGAAGGAAGGGGGAAAGAAGGAAGGAGAGAGCAGGAGGAAAGAAGGAAGGAAGGGAAAAAAGAAGGAAGGAAGGAAGGAAGGAAGGAAGGAAGGAAGGAAGGAAGGAAGGAAAGGGGAGAAGGAAGGGAGAAAAGAGGAAGGGAAGAAGGAAAGAGAGAGCAGGAGGAAAGAAGGAAGGAAGGGAAAAAAGAAGGAAGGAAGGAAGGAAGGAAGGAAGGAAGGAAGGAAGGAAGGAAGGAAGGAAGGAAAGGGGAGAAGGAAGGGAGAAAAGAGGAAGGGAAGAAGGAAGGAGAGAGCAGGAGGAAAGAAGGAAGGAAGGGAAAAAAGAAGGAAGGAAGGAAGGAAGGAAGGAAGGAAGGAAGGAAGGAAGGAAAGGGGAAAGAAGGAAGGATAGAGCAGGAGGAAAGAAGGAAGGAAGGGAAAAAAGAAGGAAGGAAGGAAGGAAGGAAGGAAGGAAGGAAGGAAGGAAGGAAGGAAGGGGGAAAGAAGGAAGGAGAGAGCAGGAGGAAGGAAGGAAGGAAGGGAAAAAATAAGGAAGGAAAGAAGGAAGGAAGGAAGGAAGGAAGGAAGGAAGGAAGGAAGGAAGGAAGGAAGGAAGGAAGGAAGGAAGGAAGGAAGGGGGAAAGAAGGAAGGAGAGAGCAGGAGGAAAGAAGGAAGGAAGGGAAAAAAGAAGGAAGGAAGGAAGGAAGGAAGGAAGGGAAAAAATAAGGAAGGAAGGAAGGAAGGAAGGAAGGAAGGAAGGAAGGAAGGAAGGAAGGAAGGAAGGAAGGAAGGAAGGGGGAAAGAAGGAAGGAGAGAGCAGGAGGAAGGAAGGAAGGAAGGGAAAAAATAAGGAAGGAAAGAAGGAAGGAAGGAAGGAAGGAAGGAAGGAAGGAAGGAAGGAAGGAAGGAAGGAAGGAAGGAAGGAAGGAAGGAAGGAAGGAAGGAAGGAAGGAACGAAATGAGCCTGAAAGAAAGAAAGAAAGAAAGACTGAATGTGGTGATAGATTTATAGTTACAAAGGTGGAGTTGAATTGGTATTTTTTTTAATCGTCATTTTTATCGTTATCGGGATAAATGCCAGAAATTATCGTGATACATTTTTTAGTCCATACCGCCCATCCCTATTGTGAACATACATATTTTCAGATAATTCAAGGCATGGGGGATAACATTAATAGTGGAAAACTCAAATGACAACCTGTTGAAAACTGATTTTGATAGTGACACACCTGTATAGCTGCCATTGTTTCACCATTTGGACAAAGACGCTGTCAGAGTTCATTGATAAAGGAAAGCACAATAAAAGGAATGAATGAACAGAGCTGAAAACCAACAGTGTCAAATCAATGCCCATTTTTTTCAATAACAAAAATCTACTAGTTTGGCTTCACTTTTTTCCTTTGGAGCTCCCTTGGATTTCAAGTTAGTGTGTTTTTCTGCACCGAACATAGTTTGGTTCAGAATATTTGGCTTTAGAAACAGCTCCACCGGTTCTGCTGGCCCATTACATGCAAATGGAGGGGAACAATTTAAGGAGTTTGACCAATTTTTGATACCACTCACAGCTGGGGAATACTGATAAACCCAGATGTCAATTTTCATTATCCTCTCTGGAGTGAAATAGATGCTAATTCTTCCAATGGCCACCAATTACAGTTGGGTGTCACTGTCAAATATGCCGGTAACTATTTTCCAGATAGTTTCGTTAGGCGAATGTCTGGCGAATGTCTAGGATTGTCAGCGTAACCCTGGACAATATGCAGCAACAACGTTTTACTGCAGCAATTTACCAAAATGGGACACTAACAGACGTGTTCGTGAGAAGTGGTGTCTGTCAGCGACAAGCTGCTTATAAGATGTGCACAGTGGAAGAGAGTCCTTGAGGAGAAATGTGCCAGGAAGAATCAGTGCATGCCAATTAGAAGTGGTTTATGACACAATATCGGCGCTGGTGGTAATTAATGTTAGACAATAAATCACTTAGGTACATTGACGGTGACGTTCTCACGACTTCCCAAAGCCGCCTATTTTATCAACATCTGCTGAACAAATCAATAGGTTTACAGACTATAGTTTCTCCCTGAAATCATTTCTCGTGCTGGAGAGCACATTCCTTTCATATTGATCCCCACTATGTAGATACTTATGTACATGATCACGCACTCAACATAAATCGCCCAGGACAAACTTTCATGAAATTAAAGTGTGTGGCTACATTTTTCTCAGTGTGGGGAAATAGCCTGAGAATTGACGTTTTTGTGTAAAGCTGATTTATAGTTCTGCGTTAAATCCACGCACAATGTACAGGAAGGAAGGAAGGAAGGAAGGAAGGAAGGAAGGAAGGAAGGAAGGAAGGAAGGAAGGAAGGAAGGAAGGAAGGAAGGAAGGAAGGAAGGAAGGAAGGAGGGAAGGAAGGAAGGAAAGGGGAGAAGGAAGGGAGAAAAGAGGAAGGGAAGAAGGAAGGAAGGAAGGAAGGAAGGAAGGAAGGAAGGAAGGAAGGAAGGAAGGAAGGAAGGAAGGAAGGAAGGAAGGAAGGAAGGAAGGAAGGAAGGAAGGAAGGAAGGAAGGAAGGAAGGAAATGAGCCTGAAAGAAATAAAGAAAGACTGAATGTGGTGATAAATTTATAGTTAAAAAGGTGGAGTTGAATTGGTATTTTTTTAATCGTCATTTTTATCGTTATCGGGATAAATGCCAGAAATTATCGTGATACATTTTTTAGTCCATACCGCCCATCCCTATTGTGAACATGCATATTTTCAGAGAATTCAAGGCATGGGGATAACAAATCAATAGGTTTACAGACTATAGCTTCTCCCTGAAATCATTTCTCGTGCTGGAGAGCACATTCCTTTCATATTGATCCCCACTATGTAGATACTTATGTACATGATCACGCACTCAACATAAATCGCCCAGGACAAACTTTCATGAAATTAAAGTGTGTGGCTACATTTTTCTCATTGTGGGGAAATAGCCTGAGAAACTCTGTCTTAGGGAAGCGGGAGGATTTATAGCACTTTCTTTTCCTGCTGCTATAACTATGCAGATGGAAACCCCCAGGCTCTTTTTCTACCGCATTTGCGGTGGTGTGAAAAAACGAGACTTGATGAAAAATCAATAAAAGATGCCCTTGAATCTCTTATGTGCTTGCACTTTCTAATAACTGCACTCATATTTACGCTATTTTCCTAAACAGTATTATTTTCCATAGTATCTGCTTTTTAATGTGATTATTGTACTGACTATTTGTAAATAATTGAGAAATTAAACATTCCTAGGAAACAAAATGTTAAGATGTTTATACTTAAACCCCAGCCGAGTTGGATAATACTGCAGTCTGAAAACTTGAGGAAACCGCTGATAAGGTAGACACAAACACAGAGGCACAAAGAAATCCCAAGCTTGTTCTCGTTCCAAAACAAACTGGCAACATGACAACAAAGACACAAAAGAAAATAAATAACGAGACTCCGACTGGATTTCCTTGATGGAGCTACTTGCCACCTATGGAGAACTCAAGAGGAGGAGAAGACTGCTCAGCTTTATAAATACATGTATGCACTCTATGTAATTCATCACATTTTTCTACTTTGTGGGTATTTTAAGCTCTGGTTATTGTCTCAATTATATACGATGGGCTCTTGTGGAAATCAAAACTCTTTTTATTGAACTAAATATATCTAATTAAGCTTACTATGTAGGTCAAAATACCTCAGTTCAATTAAAATGAGATGTTGTGGGTGGATTACACTAACAAGAATAGGGAACAGAAAAAGTTCTACGATGAGCAATATCATGCAAGGTACTTGGGTAGTCAGTATTTGACTCTTGTCACAAAGCTGGATCCTCGTATCACTCATAACAGAAGAATTAGCTTGCCATTGACCCTGCCCTGTCTTTAGGGGTCCAGGGCATTCCAGGCCCTGCAGCCAGAGTTTTTTGGAACTTTAATGTGGCAACCTTGGTTTAGGGCAGGGGTGTCCAAAGACGGTCCTCGAGGGCCAGTGTCCTGCATGTTTTCATCAACACTCACTCACTCACTCATCTTCTTCCGCTTGTCCGTTCCCAGGTCGCGGGGCCAGCAGCCTCAGCAGGGATGCCCAGACTTCCTTCACCCCAGACACTTCCTCCAGCTCCTCCGGGGGGAGTCCAAGGCGTTCCCAGGCCAGCCGAGAGACATAGTCTCTCCAGCGTGTCCTGGGTCTTCCCCGGGGTCTCCTCCCGGTGGGACATGCCTGGAACACCTCCCTAGGGAGGAGGGACATGCCTGGAACACCTCCCTAGGGAGGAGGGACATGCCTGGAACACCTCCCTAGGGAGGAGGGACATGCCTGGAACACCTCCCTAGGGAGGATCCAGGAGGATCCGGTACAGATGCCCAAGCCACCTCAGCTGACTCCTCTCAATGTGAAGGAGCAGCGGCTCGACTCCGAGCTCCTCCCGGGTGACCGAACTCCTCACCCTATCTCTAAGGGAGCGTCCAGCCACCCTGCGGAGGAAACTCATCTCTAAGGGAGCGTCCAGCCGCCCTGCGGAGGAAACTCATCTCTAAGGGAGCGTCCAGCCACCTTGCGGAGGAAACTCATCTCTAAGGGAGCGTCCAGCCGCCCTGCGGAGGAAACTCATCTCTAAGGGAGCGTCCAGCCACCCTGCGGAGGAAACTCATCTCTAAGGGAGCGTCCAGCCACCCTGCGAAGGAAACTCATCTCTAAGGGAGCGTCCAGCCACCCTGCGGAGGAAACTCATCTCGGCCGCTTGTATCCGCGATCTTGTCCTTTCGGTCACTACCCAAAGTTCATGACCATAGGTGAGGGTAGGGGCGCAGATTGACCGGTAAATCGAGAGCTTCGCCTTTCGACTCAGCTCCCTCTTCACCACGACGGTCCAGTATCAACACACCTGATTCTAATTAACGGTCGTCACCATCTTGTCATCAAAGTCTGGATAGTTCTGTTGATGACCAAGCTCCTTGTATCACGGTTTGATAAAAAAAAGGACACATCTAAAACATGCAGGACAACAGCCCTCGAGGACCGACTTTGGACACCCCTGGTTTAGGGACTACAGCACAGGCCTGAAAAACTGCTGGGTGGAGCTGCTAGCATGTGGCTTTTGCAAAGAACAAAAGCATTACTGCCACTAAAGCCTGAACTATGGTTCCGCGTTAAACCTACGCAGTAGGGTACGCGGCTACACGGGAGTCTCTCGGTTCGCTTGGTAGCAACGCATTTCCGGTTCCGGTTCGTGAAGCAGTCGTGAACTTTCAGCGCTCTTTTCTTCGTGTGTGTGTGATTATTTTTAGTTTTTTTTTTTAGTTTTTTCAAGGTCCGAAGGGTTCACGACGGCGTCACGGCAACAGCGTATGCTCTGCATTGGTTTAATCAAAGATACTCTATACAGAAGATAGCGCATTACCGTTACTGCCAATGGTATGAAATGATATACACTTCCTGTCTCCTAAGTGGGCGTGGCCGCCCCTCTGACCTCACTTCCTGTCTCCTAAGTGGGCGTGGCCGCCCCTCTGACCTCACTTCCTGTCTCCTAAGTGGGCGTGGTCGCCCCTCTGACCTCACTTCCTGTCTCCTAAGTGGGCGTGGCCGCCCCTCTCCCCACATCGTTTTGGAACATAAAACACTAGATACAGTACAACTTTCTTCCAAAAAGACTTAAATAATAAAAATAACAGTATTATTAAGCAAAGAAGCAAGTTTTATTTTAGTTTTAAACTTAAAACATTTTATCCGATGGGAAAACGATGAGAGCCAAATCTGGCGAGAGTGTGTTGCTCAGACAGAGACAGGTCTCAAACAAAGTTCATTTTCTCCTAATCTGTCGGTCTGAAAATTGCCATTTTGGTGTCAGAATGTTCAGAAGGTTTGTGGCTTTTAAAAAATGGGTCCCATATTTACTTAGGTTACTATGGGGCGAAGGAATTGGTAATAATCTGTGCTCACGTTCACTTTTCCCATAGGACTCAATAGACTCAGGACCTACTTCCTGTCTCCTAAAGGGGCGTGGCAGTCACGTGACACAGATACAGGAAACAGAACCGTAGTGGGCTGTAGAGTTTATTGAACGTCTCTGGTTTAACACAGAACCATAATTCAGGCTTAAGTGGTATGGAGTTACAGGTTGCTAGATCAGTGGATTGTTGTCACGCTCACATATCGTCAAACTGGTTTTAGTGATGATGATCACCTGTGACTAATGCATCTTTGCCGTCTCTAGATGTGATTAAATGAAGACGCTCCACAGAAAATACAGAGTGGCTGACACAAACAGCGAAATGTTCCAATTTTGATGGAAGCAATGCTCCTTTCATGACACACAGAACCCACAGTTCAGTTTGGGAATGCTTAACGTTAACCTGTTCAAAGTGAATTATGACACTCGGAACTCTTTTAGCACGTGGGCCTATGCACGAGCCCACGGTTAGAGATGGGAGTAATGGGTAGTGTAAGTGGCCGTTAGTTGTGTTTTATTGAGCACTGTCACTTTAAATTTCTCGTGCCTTGTAACTCCCGGGTGCACGCTTCAGGTCAAGCTCAGAGAAAGACGAGACCTCGAAGAAGATATTAGCAAGAAAGAAAGCTTATAATAATTTATCTGTAATGTCTTTTCTTCACTGTTAATGAGTGTTTAATTTTGTTTCACCCGTCTCATTATTGTTAACAGTGTTATTGTGTGCCTTTTTGTGCCGTTTAGAGATAAAATTATCGGCAAATTTAATTTAAAAGAAGACTGCTTTTTGTTTGTGTAAGCCAGCAAAGTTCATGGCTAACTAGCCTTTTGCAACAGTAGTGGTGGCAGCTTTCCAAGGATTCCCCTTAGCACCCTTGATCGCGGAGCGAGGTACGATTAATTTGTATACTGTATATATTGATTTGTATATTATTTCATATACTCTGTCATTTTGTATTGCCTGCTAATATGCAGTTGTTGTTTATAGTGTGTGCCTGTTGTAGGCTAATTTGCCTGTGTCATTTTGTGTCACAGTTTTCACGGTGCTATGCACAAATCTTCAATAAACTACACCCGTCTGGGAACACTCCAAGCCTGTTCCTTCAAAATCTTGGGTTGCTACAGGTAGTTTTGTCGATGATTTTTGGTATAGTTTGTATTTATACTTAGCAACTTCAATCCAACAGCCCATTGTTTGGCTGTTTCATTGTCTCAATCTTTGTCTTGGGCAAGTTTGAGCCAGATCTCTCTCTATAAGAGAAGTAGTAGTTGTGAAACTTCTCACTGGAGTGTTTTTTTCCAAGGCTTATTTGCCTTAGGTACATTAAAAAATTTAAATTGGTGCAGTTGATTTTGGAGCGAACATCAAGCTGACTGCAGCTATCTAGCACAGTGCAGATAGCATTGTTTTGAAAAACAAAGATTTTTTCTGTTGTAGTGAAACTGCACAGAAGTTATCACAAAAACAGAAACACTCTCTTAGCACCAACGAGTTGGCCGGAGCTACATTTGGATTGTTAGCATTAGCATCGAGTCAATCTCTTACATAACTTGTGGCATCTTCCATATTTCATACCGACGAATGAAGGGCAAGCGGAAACAAGGTGTTCCAGTTCATTATTTTTTACTCTTCTGACAGTGATATATTGTTTAGTATTTTTGGAAGTCTTTCATAAGAGCAAAATATGTAGTCAGTGGAGCAGAAAATTGCAAATGAGGGTTAAAATACATCTAGAATAAATTCATTCTACTATGTGATTGCGCTTCTTAAACTTATCTCTAGAAACAGCACATGGGAAATTTATTTTTGCTTAATGACTCAATGAGTCATTTGCCTTGAAGCATTGTGGAGGAGTGGATTGAGAAGCGTGATGTGATACAGCTGATTAATATTATAGAGCACAAAGGAACATCTGCCTTGTCCGACTCATGCAGCCCCCACGACTGCTGCAACGGCAGACACGCACAGACAATAGGATGTATGGAATCTGCTGACGTTAACGTGACGATTGCTTCTATGAATAAGAGAGTACATACAGTATCTAGACATATCCAAACACACCAAAGTCAGACGGCCTCTTGGGGACAGGTAGGAAGATGTGTTGGGTCCCGCCCCCTGACTGTCAGTCAGAGGTGGTAGTAACGAGTTACATTTACTCCGTTACATTTACTTGAGTAAGTTTTGGGAAATGTTGTACTTTAAGGAGTAGTTTTGAATCACTATACTTTTTACTTTTACTTGAGTAGATTTGTGAAGAAGAAACTGTTCCTCTTACTCCGCTACATTAGGCTACGTTGAGCTGTTACTTTTCTTTTATCCCTTTTATCCACGTACGCGTCAATCTCATGACATCACTGGGTGATTCTTTGGGAAAAATGTTTGTTTTTTCATGTTTTGTCACATTTACACAGACTCAAACACACACAGAGTTTCTATGAGTTCATGTTTGTTCTAGTTCTGGTTAAAAAAGAAAAGTACAAAGGCTTGAAATTTTGTGCTACTTGTGCTTAATTTATTTTTTTATTCTGTTATTTTATTTATTTTATTATTTATTAAAGTACTTGAATTTACTTTAAGCTTATTTTAATTCAAGATATTTTTTATTAATTTTAATTTATTTTATTATTTTATTGATTGAATTTGCCTTAAGATGATTATTTTGTACTTTTGTCTGTTTGAATCGTTGTGTTAAAATAATAAATCAGACGTTACTCAACAGTTACTCAGTACCTGAGTAGTTTTTTCACCAAGTACTTTTTTACTTTTACTCAAGTCATTATTTGGATGACTACTTTTTACTTCTACTTGAGTCATAATATTCTGAAGTAACAGTACTTTTACTTGAGTACAATTTTTGGCTCCTCTACCCAGCTCTGCTGTCAGTGTGATGAATGGGACGCAGAAAAATCAGAGTGCCAGATCAAGTGTGACTGATCGGTGGTCAGGTCTCCATCTTACTCCTGCTGATGAAGTTGTTTCTAGCAGTACTGGATTGAGGGGGGATGAGGGGGATGAGGGGGATGGCATCTCCCCCTGAAATAAAAACGGTCCAAATCATCCCCCTGTAAAACTGCCATCCCCCCTTTCCATCCCTTATGTCATTTCATCAATGAATGTGGTTTTACTGCTATTTCAACATTTAGAGTCATCACCAGAAAAATAACACCAGAAAAATAACTTATTTGACAATTTTCACCTGTTTCAAGTAAATTTTCACTTGAAATAAGTAGGAAAATCTGCCAGTGGGACGAGATTTATCTTCTTATTACAAGCAAAAAAATCTTGTTCCACTGGCAGATTTTTCTACTTATTTCAAGTGAAAATCTACTTGAAACAGGTGAAAATTGTTGTTTTTTCCAGTGATGAGTCTTGTTTTAAGTGTAATGAGATTTTTTTTACTAAAATGAGACATTTTAACTAGAAATAAGACAAATATTCTTGTTAAGATTTTGAGTTTTTGCAGTGATCCATTTTACTTATCCTGTGAAGGACAGAGTCATATTGATAAGTTCAGAAAAGTGTTTTTTATTGTTGTGTTTTGATGTATTAGATGTAAGCCCAGTGGATATTTAAAGCTTACAGAAGGCTGCATTTAACTGCTGCTATGTCATTCCTGCAGTATTTCTGCAGCTGTTTTGGTCACTGCTATTATTTGTAATATATTATATTATTTGTAATCAGCACAAATTATCTGTCCCCATATGATAAAATCCACCATCCCCCCTGATTTTTTTTTACAACTCCAGTACTGGTTTCTAGGTCTGGCCCTAAAGGGAATGCCGGTTTATCCAATCGCTTTCCTGCTTCAAAACAGCATTTAGCTTTACCCCGATAAAAAACACAGACTTTTTCTAAATGTGTACAGAAATTTCCTTGGAGCTTTATGTTTAAATACTGGCCGTTATAAACAATCAATACGCTCTTATTTCTTGCAAGTCTGTTGTTGTTGTTGCGTCTGTGTGTTTGAGAAAGGCACACTGAGGGAGAAATCAATAAGATAACGTGATGTTGATTGAATTGTATTAGAACAATGTGGACTCGCTTTTTATTCGTGTATTTATTTTTACATTTAATTAAGTCAGAAGTTGTTTTTGGCAGGACTATGAATACATATATTTCAAAAAATCATTACTAATCTCAAGTCAACAGGTCCAAATATGATACGTCTCTTAGACACGGTGGAGAAACGATAAGTACAATATTTCATTTTTTTTCTTTCTTTTTATTTCACAATCATTTTCACAATTCACATTTACGATTTCTATTCTACCCACATTCCTACCTTCCCCATAATTACCCTAGGGGAAAAAAAAACATACATTAAGGGAGAACAAAATTAAATAAATATAAAAAAAATGAATAAATAAATAAATAAAATATATATATAATGGCAGCAACAGCGATATCAAACTATATATAGATCCATACATACATACAAACATACATACATATAATGCACAAGTTCAAAAATAGTGATACTCATTGGTGCCCTTTGGAAAAATTCTCCCGTTTTGAAAATAATGGAAACCAAAATTCTTGAAAAATACGACCACGGTTGTTTTTTTCCAAAGTAAATTTTTCCAATGGTAAAAAAACTGAAATTTGATCCAAAAAAAACTTGAAAGATGGAGGGGAATCATCTTTCCAAAGTAAAAGTATGCATTTCTTAGTGAAGTATGTGATCATAATTAATATCCTGCTTTTTTTCCGGTCTAACTGAAGATCCAGTGTGTCATTTAATAAATACAAATTGGAGCTTAACTCAAAATGTATTTCTAATACTGATTGTGTGAAGGAATTAATTGATTTCCAGAAACTTATTAAAAGATCACATTCCCAAAACATGTACAAATGTTCCATTGATTCTTTTACATCTTGCAAAATTTGAAGAGATATCCTTTGAAATGTTGTGCATTTTAATTGGAGTTAAATACAGTTTGTGAATAAATTTAAAATTAGCCTCTTTAATTTTATTACTAGTAAAAGAATATTTTCTATTTCATATTTGATATTAGTTTGTGTTTCAGAAGGAACGTTTTCTCTCTAATTTGATCTAGATAAGGTATTTAGTGTTTTCTGGCGCTGTATTCCTAAAGTGTGCTCAAAGCGCAGACATCTCACTCCCTGCTGCTTCTTTTGTTAATCCGTCTCTTGAGTCAGAGCTGACAGCTGAACAAATCCAGAATACTTTATCCCTGGCCTACATATGGAATCACCAGGGCATTGTTTCTAGGAAAGCTGTGCAGTCCATGTCCTTTTGTCCTCACTGTTATAGTTTAATAAACTCGTTCCAGCACATTATCACAGTCACTAAATGCACCAGGACTCTGTGGCAACTTGTTATCGGTGCTTTGAAGGAATAAAGTTAAAATAACAAATCTAGTTTAACATTTTTTCACAACCACTAAAAAAGAACAGTGACATTTGTTAAAAAAAAGCATTCGTAACAGTGGACTGAAATATATCTGAATATTTACCATTTATTAGTAGATTTTTTCAAATTAAGCAGAGCTGGTAGAGTAGCCAAAAATTGTACTCAAGTAAAAGTACTGTTACTTCAGAATACTATGACTCAAGTAGAAGTAAAAAGTAGTCATCCAAATAATTACTTGAGTAAAAGTAAAAAAGTACTTGGTGAAAAAACTACTCAAGTACTGAGTAACTGTTGAGTAACGTCTAATTTATTTTTTTAACACAACCATTCAAACAGACAAAAGTACAAAATAATCATCTTCAGGCAAATTAAATCAATAAAATAAATTAAAATTAATAAAAAAATAGCTTAAATTAAAATAATCTTAAAGTAAATTCAAGTACTTTAATAAATAATAAAATAAATAAATTAATAACAGAATAAAAACATAAATTAAGCACAAGTAGCACAAAATTTCAAGCCTTTGTACTTTTCTTTTTTAACCAGGCAGAACTAGAACAAACATGAACTCATAGAAACTCTGTGTGTGTTTGAGTCTGTGTAAATGTGACAAAACATGCAAAAACAAACATTTTTCCCAAAGAATCACCCAGTGATGTCATGAGATTGACGCGTACGTGGATAAAAGGGATAAAAGAAAAGTAACAGCTCACCGTAGCCTAATGTAGTGGAGTAAGAGGAACAGTTTCTCCTTCACAAATCTACTCAAGTAAAAGTAAAAGAGTACAGTGATTCAAAACTACTAAAAGTACAAAATTTCCCAAAACTTACTCAAGTAAATGTAACGGAGTAAAGGTAACTCGTTACTACCCAATTCTGAAATTACTGTAAGCATGAACCTATAATTATGTGCATGGATATTCCAAATTGCTTTTCTATTGTCCCACTTTACTTGTTATATATCTTTTTTATTGTTTGTTTGTGTTCTGTTGAACATGAAATCAAGAAATGCAGTCAAACTGGACAAAAAACAAGATCAAAGTTTAATGACAATGAAAACGACAAATAAACAAGTTGTATGTTGAATTAATAAAAAACAAGTGTAATATGACTTTGATAGTAACTACAAAATGTATCCGTCTCAGAAATCTCAGAATGAATGCGTTTGTGATCAATACTGCTGTGTCACCATGTGAAAGTTAACATGCTCATTGTGGGTTGTTTTTTTCAATCAATCAATCATTTATTTTAACTCACGACCATGATCACATGGTATGGAGCACAAAAACAAAAACATTTGTACATTTGTAGCAAGTGGCAGGCTGTACATGTTCAACTAAAATACTCAATTTGGCAAAGAAAAATAAAAATCATTTAAACAGAGGAAGGACATTCTTCAAAAAGGCGCCTAATTTATAAATAACATTTAAAGGTAGTGTCCTTGATGTTGGAGAGCTAGCAAGATTTGAAAGTGGCGCCTCCTCTAAGCCCCGCCCCCTCCTCCCCCTCCCGTCAGCGCTCCGTCCAAAGCCACGCCCCCACAACCTTTGGGGAACGCGCATTTGCAGGAGTCCAGTTTTCCAGGACATGTTGGACAGCACATTTTCAACAAAACTACCCCATGTCTCATTCACCTGTAAGCGAGGCCGGGGCTGTGCCCTCCCAAACGTGCATCCTGCCCACCGGCGTCTCCATCCCGGCGAGAGTGGAGAGCGGAGAGCGGGTGGCGGTGCGCTGCAGGCTCTAGAGCCACGGCTACGCCATAGGGTACGGCGTAGGCTACGCCATCTACGCCGTGGCTCTAGAGCCTGCAGCGCACCGCCACCCGCTCTCCGCTCTCCGCTCTCCGCTCTCCGCTGTCCACTGTCCACTCTCGTCGGGATGGAGACGCCTCCATCCCCACGGACCCCCATACTGCTTCCGAGCCGGAGCTGCTGCTGGGCTTCATTGTGGCTTCACGTGTCCCCGCGGGCTGCTGCTGCTGGGCGGAGAGTCCTGCAGCAGCAGCCCGGACCGACGGCTCTGCTCCCCGCTCTCACACACAGCGGGACCGAGCTGCTCTGGAAATAACTACATAATAACTACATACTGGGGTCCGTGGCAGAGGGGAGGGAGGGGGGTTACACTGGGACACTGTGAGCCGTGGAGGACCCGTGGGAAGTGGACACGTCGGGCTGGAAGCGAGTCCGCGCATGGGACCGGGGGGGGGGGGGGGGGGCGTGGGCGGCATGAAGGCATCTGATTGGTTCTTCCCCCCCCCTGCCAAGCCTCTGGTCCTGGACCAATCCGTTTGATTCGGACCGAATGAAACGGATTGGTTAGAGTTTTTACATGATTTAAGCTGGGAGGGGGAGGAGGGGGCGGGGCTTAGAGGAGGCGCCACTTTCAATTCTTGCTAACTCTTCAACTAGGGTTGCCACCTTTCAGAAATAGAAATAAGGGACGCCCCGATTTCAGCAGCGCAGGAGCCAAAAAAAAAGCCCCAAAACTTCTAAACTGAATAAAAATGTGTTTATTTTATATGAAAAAACAAAATGCTTTGATTTAAAGTTTAAATAGCGTTGAACTTGCATGACTGTACAGACAGCCAACCATACTAGCAACTGAAATAGCCTCCTATGCTACGTATGTCCACATCAGCCCAGATGTAATATAGCCTACAGGTGAAGAATATGGTGTAAAAGTTAATTTATTTCAATAATTCAACTAGAATATGGTGTAAAAGTTAATTTATTTCAATAATTCAACTAGAATATGGTGTAAAAGTTAACTTATTTCAATAATTCAACTAGAATATGGTGTAAAAGTTAATTTATTTCAATAATTCAACTAGAATATGGTGTAAAAGTTAATTTATTTCAATAATTTAACTAGAATATGGTGTAAAAGTTACTTTATTTCAATAATTCAACTAGAATATGGTGTAAAGGTTCATTTATTTTAATAATTCAACTAGAATATGGTTTAAAAGTTAATGAAAATACGGTACAAATCGTGTCCCGTATTAGTTCAATACGGGAGGCAACATTTTTTTCTCAAATAAAGGACAATTCCGTATTTTACGGGACGGGTGGCAACCCTATCTCCAACATCAAGGACACCACCTTTAACTTATTATTAACTTATATTTTCTTGCTCCAGTTTCGTGCTCCGCTCAGAAGACATGCGTGTAATATACTGTAAACTTCTGAGTCCATATTTGCCATGCTGTGCTCTGGCCTCTTAACTGCACATATGTTCGCTGAGCAAAAATGTTTTTACAGGTACAAACAAAATGTATCCCTATCTGTGATCATGCATAGAGCTTCGCTAAATGAAGAGTGAAGATAAATAATGCTTGTCGTCGTCAGATTTTGCAAAGTTAATCCTTTGCACATTTGGTAACTTCAATACTTCGACACAATGTGAACCCCCCCAAAAACACAATAACATGAAAAGGGACATTTATATTTCCCAACAACCCTCTAGAGCTGCAATTTTAAAATTGGAAGTATTTTTTTGACTGTCCTTTTGAGGATTAATGTGCTACATGGATGATGCTGAACAGGCCTCTGCCTCTGCCACAACCTACTAACAGCACAATAAAATATATTTGTATTGCTCCACTTTAGTTAAAATCCCCTTTTCCTTCATCCAGTGTGTACCCAGACTCTCATACAAAGTAAAGTGGGACAGCTCGATTTGTCAGTTGCCACGCTCGCTGACCGGTTGAAGGTAAAGTGGTGAACTATTACAGATTGGCTGGAGGAAACTTGACTGGAGGATGAAGGATATTCGACTTACTGCATATCTGGACTTGTGAAGCGACTCCTCGTTCACGCCAAACGTAGTCAGAGAACCAGGAAAGGGGCGAGGTCTTGAGAGGAAGGAAACCCGAAGGGAAACCCACAGAGCAAGGAGGAAGACACAATAAATGTTTAACATAACCCATGCCATAACGCGATACAAGCAGACAGCTACTCTGTCATCCCAAACTTATTTTGTATTCACGTTCATCTCTCTCTGCTGCACAGACCCCTGCATGTGCCAATCCATTTCTTTAACCGTGTTCCTTGTCTTTTTTTGTTCATGTTCTAAACCAGGGGTCGGCAACCCGCGGCTCCAGAGCTGCATGCGGCTCTTTAGCGCCACCCTAGTGGCTCCCTGGAGCTTTTTCAAAAATGTTTAACCTTTTTTTCCCTTTTTTTCCTTTTTTTTCTTCCTTTTTAATCTCGACATTTCAACTTTTTTCTCGAAATTTTGACTTTATTCTCGAAATTTTGACTTTTTTCTGGAAATGTTGACATTTTTCTCGAAATTTTGACTTTTTTCTCAACATTTCAACATTAATCTCGACATTTTGACTTTTTTCTCAACATTTCAACTTTTTTCTCGACATTTCAACTTTTTTCTTGACATTTCGACTTTTTTCTCGACATTTCGACTTTTTTCTCAACATTTTGACTTTTTTCTCGACAATTTCGACTTTTTTCTCGAAGTGCATAACGAAAAAAAATCTTCCCCCAGTTATAACTAGAAACATGCAGCAAGTGTTGCCTTCATTCTAAGGCTGATGCAAGACTTTTCATTTTTTGCGGCTCCAGACAATTTGTTTTTTGCGTTTTTGGTCCAATATGACTCTTTCAACGTTTTGGGTTGCCGACCCCTGTTCTAAACAAATCACACAAACAGCTTCCACTGCTTATGTTTTCTTTCTATTTTCAAATTATCGACTTCTGCTTTGCACATTATTACGCCTCATTTCCTGCATTTGTTTTGTTGACAGAATGTGGTTCAGAGAGCGACTGGTATTTGAGCTGTTGTCAGATCCTGTATTGTGTGACACTTTATCTTCCACTGAAACTTTGTAAAACTATCAGGTGAAAAAACAAGTGGGTCGGTGGCCATTTTTAATTGTCTGTGACAATGGCCCTGCATAAAATTCAGCCAGCTGGGTAAACACCGACTGTTGGTGTTACTGTAAAAATTGACTGTCTCATTAATATAATAATAATAATACAGTGCATAGTGGATAAGAACATAAGACAGCAATAACCAAGTCTAAAATGAATTAAAGCTGCAAGCAGCGATGAACGGGCCCTCCACCCTTGTGCACGTTCAGGCTGCAGTGGAAGCTTGTATAACTTGCATGTAGATTATTCAGGCCTGGACATTTAGCGGATGAAACCACTTATTTTTTCATTATGCACTTCGAGAAAAAGTCGAAATGTCGAGAAAAACTCAAAATGTTGCGAAAAAAGCCTAAATCTCAAGATTAATATTGAAGTACAATCGTGAGAAAAAGTCGAAATGTCGAGAAAAAAGTCGGAATGTCGAGAGAAAAGTCAAAATTTCGAGAAAAAAGTCAAAATGTTGAGGAAAAAGTCAGAATGTCGAGATTAAAAAGGAAAGGAAAAAGGAAGAAAAAAAGAGAACAAAAAGGAAAAAAAGAGAAGAAAAAGGGAAAAAAGAAGAAAAAAGATTTTAAAAAAAAGGAAAAAAGAGAAAAAAAGGAAAAAAAAAGGTCAAACATTTTTTTTAAAGCTCCAGGAGCCACCAGGGCGGCGCTAAAGAGCCGCATGCGGCTCTGGAGCCGCCGGTTGCCGACCCCTGCTCTATACCAAACCATTCAAAAGTTATGGCAGAAAGTAGGAACTATCAGATATCGACCAATCAGAAGAAGTGGTGGGGCTAATTTGCACCAATTAAGGTGAAGGACTCAAAACCGAGTCCGATGACACCACCCACGAGTCTTTATGTCAAATCATTTAAAAGTTATGGCAGAAAATAGGATCTATCACATATCGACCAATCAGATAAAGGGAGGGCGCGCTTTTTGGCGTCTATCGTCGCAACGGTAACACTTTTGACTGAGAAAAGTAATGCGCATCGTCGCAGGATCGAGACGCACCGTATTCTGGGGCTTGAGGCACAAAGTTTTCTAGGGGGCGCTGTTGAGCCATTAGGCCACGCCCATTAATGCAAACCATTAAATATCAAATCTTTCACCAGGCCTGGCTTACGTGCAAAATTTGGTGACTTTTGGGGCACGTTTAGGGGGAAAAAAGGCCCTCATTTAGTCGGAAAAATAAAAATAATACTAAAAACGAGGAAGAAATAAATGAAATTCCTACAGATACAATAGGGCCTTCGCACTGTAAGTGCTCGGGCCCTAATAACAATATTCACACCGCAATAAAAGCTATTCTAAAAAGGAATGTTTTTTGTAAAGATTTAAAAGCAGGAAGTTTGGGGGCCTTGATCACCTTTGGTCACAAGCCAGGCCCTGGGAACGATCAGCGGGCCCTGGGAACGATCAGCGGGCCCTACTGGCTGATCTGAGGGAGGCCCTGGCAGGTAGGGGGTTAAAAGTTATTTAAAATAACTAGGGGCTTGGTTATTTAGGGCCTTAAAAGTCAGCAATAACATTCTAAAATCAATGCGATATTGAACAGGAAGCCAATGAAGGGACGACAGAATTCGATGAGTTTTACTCTACTAACTGTTATTTTGGACTATTTCATTTTATACTTATTCTACTTAGAATTTTGAAGGAAAACACCAATCCGTGCTGCTTTAATTTTGCTGTGTGCCTCGTACAATGACAATAAAAGTCTGAAGTCTGATATGATTAAGTGTATAGGCCTCCAACCTCAACTCCGTGGCCTTGGCTCTTGGCAAAATTTCAATCTATTCAAAAAACAAGTCGTAAATCTGATTCTGAGGTGATGCCTTTCAAAATCTATGCTGTTACTTTTCAGATTCCCTGTTCATAATATTAATGTAGTTCTTTTGTTTTAGGGGATAAACTGAATTCTCCCTCCATAGAATCAGAGCCTACAGGTGTTGGGGTTTTAAGGACAGCAGAGAGCTTGGCCATCGTGAGACATTCGGAAACGTCCAAGCAGTTAATCTTGTTCATTGACCTTCATAAGGAGGAAGGAGTCCTTGAATCAAATGCAGAGTGCCTAAACTTCTTCCTGAGGGTAGCCTTATTGAAAGTTGCATTAATGCACCAGTTACTTAGCTATTGATGTCAGACACGAAGCCTGATAGCAGAGATGGCTACTGTAGGTCTAGGTCGGGGGTCGGCAACCCGCAACTCTAGAGCTGCATGCAGCTCTTTAGCGCCGCCCTAGTGGCTCCTGGAGCTTTTTCAAAAATGTTTGACCTTTTTTTTCTTTTTTTTCTATTTTTTTCCTTTTTTTCTCTTTTTTCTTCTTCTTTTTTTTCTTTTTTTCTTCTTTTTTTTTACCTTTTTTCTCTTTTTTTCTATCCTTTTCCTTTCCTTTTTAATTTCGACATTTTGACTTTTTCCTCAAAATTTCGACTTTTTTCTCAACATTTCGACTTTTTTCTCAACATTTCGACTTTTTTCTCAAAATTTCGACTTTTTTCTCAACATTTCGACTTTTTTCTCAACATTTCGCCTTTCGCCATTTGACTTCATTCTAAGGCTTATACAAGACTTTTCATTTTTTTTGCGGCTCCAGAAATATTAGTTTTTTGTGTTTTTGGTCCAATATGGCTCTTTCAACATTTTGGGTTGCCGACCCCTGGTCTAGGGTAATGTGCTTTTGCAGACCTAGATATAAATTTACAGTTTTGGAGTGCGGTCAGTTAAATTCCAATACAGCTAGGTGATGACTCAGCATTCCCGACCCACCAAAAATAAAATGAACAAACAGTCCAACTCCATTGTTCTGTATCACAACTGTTGTGCAACGCATGCAGTTTTTGGGGATTTAATTCAATTAGAGTTCTTGAAAAATGATTATTAATGTGGTAAAAATTAAAAAAGATGAAGCATTTTTGGAATATCACTTGAAACTTCTATTTCCCTTTTGTGCCTGGCACATCATTGTTACATTGATTTTCTCTGCAGCAGTCTTCTTTATTTCAGTGGGGCTTTTGTTTATTTATTCATTTATTCAGCCTGAGTTTTTATGAATTTATTCATCCATTTATTTATTTTTTATGAGAAAAGCTCTTTTTTCCAAATTTGTGTAACTGTCAGTAAAATGAATAAGCAGAATGAGTTAACTTTTATACCTGGAAATCATGAAATTGGCAGTAACTCAAGGGGGAGACTCTCCAGATATAAACTGTTGATAAAATACAGATTAAAAATTTCTTCTAACTTCCTGTGGGGTTAATGCCCGATTATGAGGATGAACTCTTTAATCCTTTAGCCATATTACCCCTCGGCTTGGCCCTGATCTCTCTGATTCTGAATGGAGACTTAATGCTGCTGATGGACGTTCTGGCACTAAATAAGGTTATAGCAACTCATTAGTGATTAGCTCCTGAGAAGATAAGAAAGAACAGTTTTTGGTTTACTTAGTTGGATTATGTGAACTAACAGGAATGTGTGTCTTCAACTCTTAAGCTAATGAAATTAAAATGCCTAAGAATGTGACTTTTTTATTTCAGTGTCAATTAGGACATTACAATAATAATGACACCATAATGTCTTTATAAGAGAAACTTTTTTTAAAACATATTTCAAAAGGTAATTAATAATATTGCCGGTGGTGGAGGAACAGTTTCATGAAGTATCCGAGTATTGAACAAACATACAGACATTTTTTCAACCTTAGATCTATGAATACTCTGTACTGCATGCTTATTCTACCTTACTTGACTTACTGTTTGAAATCTGGGGTAATGCTTGCAAGACCACACTACAGACAGTTTGCACAATACAGAAAAGATCAATACGAATCGTGAATAATGTTGGTTTTTATGATCACACCAATTTATTATTCATCAAGTCAAAAGCACTTAAATTCATGGACCTGGTAGATCAGAAAACAGCTTTGCTTTGTCAAGGTTCGGTTTGCTGAGGACCCAAATGCAGGAGAGCAGGAGCCAGTTGCAAAAACCAAGGATTTATTTACAAAAAACAAGAACTAAAAGCGCTGCAGAGCAGGGTCAACAAAAACCAGGATCATGAAAAACTACGAGGAGACATGGAGGAAGAAACAGTACGGACCGACAGGGAACAAGGGAATGACAAGACCAGATATACTGAGGGGATAACGAGACACGACGAGACACAGGTGCAAACCATCAGGGCCAATGGGACACAGGAGGGACAGAACTGAAACTCAAACTGGGGGGAAGTGTCAAACCCTGACATGCTTATGTTTAAAGCCAGAAAAAATCTACTTCCTCCCAACATACAAACCATGTTCAGAAAGAGAGATGGGGTTAGAATAGAATAGAATAGAAGACTTTATTGATCTCCCAGAGGAGAAATTCAGTCATGCAGCAGCCAAACACACACACGCTTTATACAAAATTTTTACATAGAAATAACCAATAAATAGTTAAATAATAAAAAGAGCAATATAAAAAGTAGAAAAAGAGTACGGTATGTACAAGAGAGACAAAAAAAAATCCCTAACCCTAATTCAACTGGAAACAACCGATCTGGAATACAGCTGAGAAAAGTAGGTGCATTTCTGTCTGTGGCGGGAGGTTATGGACTGCATTACCGGAAGAATTAAAATATAGCAAAAATGTGTTGAATTTTAAAAAAAGTTATAAAGACATGATGATGGATAAGTACAGACTTGTTCCCGGGTAATGGAATGATGTCATAAAGACAAGAAACAAAAGGATGGGTACATTGATTATTATTTTGATAAACACTTAAGGTAATCCTTTTTTTTAACACATGTGTGTACAGATACATGCACGTATGTAAGTGTCAGCATGTGTAGTGTACGTATGTATGTGGATATGTAATGTGCTTGTATAGATGTATGTACATGTATGGATATATGTGTAGTTACGTCATAAGCAGACAGGTATGCATGTACAGTATATGTGCATATGCTCTTTGTTGTTGTTAGCTATTATTCATTTGTGTTTATTTCACATAAGGAAAATGTCTCAAACATGTCAGACAAAAGAACATTTTGAAATGTAAGAAGGGGGGCATTCATTCATTCATTCATTCATTCATTCATTCATTCATTCATTCATTCATTCATTCATTCATTCACAAGCCGAGGCTTCAGCCCTGACCCTTTGTTCGTGACCTAAGTGTTCATGCTTGGTGGTGACCAATAACATTTTTTTCATCCATTCATTCATTCAACAGTTTCATGAATACGGAATCCATCCATCATCCATCCATCCACCTACCCATCCATTCATCCATTCATCCATCCATGCATCCATCCATCTACCTAACCATCTACCTATCCATCCATCATCCATCCATCCATCCATCATCCATCCATCCACCTACCCATCCATTCATCCATTCATCCATCCATGCATCC
Organism: Cololabis saira; assembly: GCF_033807715.1. NCBI lineage: Eukaryota > Metazoa > Chordata > Actinopteri > Beloniformes > Belonidae > Cololabis > Cololabis saira. Next base: position 5,872,715 of record NC_084595.1, on the reverse strand, counting down.
ATCCATCTACCTATCCATCCATCATCCATCCATCCATCCATCCATCATCCATCCATCCACCTACCCATCCATTCATCCATTCATCCATCCATGCATCCATCCATCTACCTATCCATCCATCATCCATCCATCCATCCATCCATCCATTCATCCATCCATCATCCATACATTCATCCATCATCCATCCATCCATCCATCCATCCATCCATCCATGCATTCATCCATCCATCCATCCATCCATCCATCCATCATCCATCCAGCTGCCTAAACACTTTGGCCAGACTTCCTCAGCCAATCACACCAGCTCTTCTGGACATTCAGAGGTTCCAAGGCCATCTGAAATATATCAATGTCTCTATAATGAATATATGATGTCTCTAGCGTATGCCGGCTGTGCCGCAGGGCCTCCTCCAAGGGTTTTGGGAATGAGGTGTCCCAGAGACGTCCCAATCAGATGCCCGGACTATCTAACTTGGCTGCCCTTGATCATCTGCCAGCTTTCTAACTTGAAACCAACACAGAAAATAATAAAAGTTGCTTTTCACTGACTGACCACTAGCTGGTTGGCTCCAAAAGTAACTCAGTTTCCTTTGACTCTCATCTTAAAATGTTGGTCTTTGTAGCAGAAATTAAATGATTTATAGCCTGGTTCAAAAACAGTTTGGTCCATATAGCTCGGTAGATGTCACATTCATGACAACTGCACTGGGAGTGAATTATTTTTGTACCACATCAGGGAAAATTATATAATGCAAAACATTTATGTCAAATTAGGGGCGTGGACTTTTGACTGGCTTAGCCAGTGGCTGGGTATCATCACTTCCTCATCAGTCATCACTATTGCTATGAAACTTAGATAAGTAACTGGCAGCTTGTGCTATCCCAGCGATGGCTAAACACAATACTGCAGGAGATAACCAAAACCATCGTTCAGTTTGTGATACAAGCATGAAATTTGGTACACACATAGTCAAAGGCATTCCAAAAATAATTGGACGTGGAGCCATCCTGAATTTTTAACATGGCGCCCATGGCAGCCATTTTTCAAAATGGATGCCAGAAACAACTCTTTTTATATGACGTGGGGACATAATATGATATTTTAGACATATTTAACACATATAGTACTTGGTAAATGTCTCTTGGATAATTGAAAAGTTGTCATTTAATATTCAAGATGGCCGCCATTTTTTAAAGATGGCAGCCATCATTTGTGTTTGTGTCTTATATGGATGATCTTGGTGTCTAATCAGTCATTATTTATGATGCAGAAATCACATTTGAAACATTGGAATTGGCCAGAAGCTTCCTTCTACCTCAAAACTGAACATGACAACTGTTTCTTTCATGATAACAGCCATATTAGCCAAAATAAAATATATACCGTCATTTCATGAAAATAGATCTATTATACATAAAAAAAAAACTTTGAACTAATAAACCAAAAAAGATCCTCATATCTGCAAGAACTGAGCCATTCAATGAATGGATAAGTAATAGAGTGGATGTTGAAGCTCAGCCAGGGCAAACTGGCAACTCATTTCAACTAATCACTCGTTAGAAAACACTTGTTTCTGGCGACCATTTTGAAAAATGGCTGCCATGGGCGCCATGTTGAAAATTCACGATAGCTCCACGTCCAATTATTTTTGGAATGCCTTTGACTATGTGTGTACCAAATTTCATGCTTGTATCACAAACTGAACGATTCCTATACATTTTATAGCTAAACAGCTGGACTAGAATAGTCATTTCTGATTTCACCACCAAAGTGACATTTGAAGTTGGATATTCGTGGCAGTCACCGGCAAATTCTCACCTCATTTGACATGGATCGATTGTAGGAGTTGGGGGCCATGGTTAACTTTAATCGACACATAGGCATTTTCCAGCCAGATTCCCAGGTCCTATTTGCAACATGGCACCACAAAACAGGCCTCACAAAAACCTATGGACGACGTCACTGAGGGTTTGTCCTTTAATTATAAGGTTTATGCTCTTCATGTGGAGAGCAGCGGCTCTACAAGTTCTTCTTGGATGACTGAATTTCTACAGCTGTCTTCTTTTTGTCCAGAAACCCTGCAGAAGAAACTCAATTCAGCCACTTACAGGACTGTCTCAGAAAATTAGAATATTGTGATAAAGTTCTTTATTTTCTGTAATGCAATTAAAAAAAAACAAAAATGTCATACATTCTGGATTCATTACAAATCAACTGAAATATTGCAAGCCTTTTATTATTTTAATATTGCTGATTATGGTTTACAGTTTAAGATTAAGATTCCCAGAATATTCAAATTTTTTGAGATAGGATATTTGAGTTTTCTTAAGCTGTAAACCATGATCAGCAATATTAAAATAATACAAGGCTTGCAATATTTCAGTTGATTTGTAATGAATCCAGAATTGATGACATTTAAAGGACTTTATCACTGTGGCAGGGTGGAGGAGCTGCAGCCACTCAGGCTGACGGGACACAGGTGTGGCCCGTCAGCCTGAGTGGCTGCAGCTCCTCCACCCTGCCACAATCACAATATTCAAATTTTCTGAGACAGTCCTGTATATTCACCATCTCAATCCTTTCATCACTGGCTTTGTGTGACCATAGATGATGGTAGAAACAAAACATACACAATAATTTAAACAGATTTTATTTATAATAGCCTGGACATTTATTTTGCATTCATTAGTTCCATTTCCAGATAGACTAGAGGCAAAAACAAAAAAAAATCGAAAACATTTAAAAAAAAAAAAACTTTTTCCTCCAAAATCATAATTACTTCATTTCTATTAAAGAAATGCCAACAACTCTCTCTGTGCCTCATAGGAGCCTTAGGAATACCTGTTTTTGAATTATGCATACTGAGGCAGCTCTCACCATTAAATCCACACAATCTCGAAATATTTTGACCTTTTATAATCACTCCTTAGGGGGGGAATATTTGTAATGCTGATTTTTGTTAAATGTATTTATTTACATTTAAGAAAAAGACAAAAACAAAGAACCATCAGAGTGCCCAAGGAGCTTTCAAGAGAATATTTTGATGTCTTGAGATGAATTCTTTGCTGTGTTGAAAGAAAGAGGAAGGACCATCAGTATTCAATGAAGAGAAGAGCTGTGCTCTAAAGTGAGCTGCTCAGAAAACAATGTGTGCTGAAAATGGGTATTTACTGATTGGAAGATTAGGATGACGGCTGGCGGAGAGGGAAGAGACGACAGAAGGGATGTCGGAGAATGACTGGACTGCCACTAAGCCAATCAGGGGGGAAATGGGTCCACGGCCAAAAAGACACAACGAAAAACAGAGAGAGAAGAAGAGGGAACTGTGAGGGAGACGGGTGACCGAGAGTAAGTCACACACAGTACTGGAGTTGAGGGGGGATGAGGGGGGATGATTTGGACCGTTTTTATTTCAGGAGGGGATGGCATCCCCCCTGAAATAAAAACAGTCCAAATCATCCCCCCTGTAAAACTGCCATCCCTCCTTTCCATCCCTTATGTCATTTCATCAATGAATGTGGTTTTACTGCTATTTCAACATTTAGAGTCATCACCAGAAAAATAACACCAGAAAAATAACTTATTTCACAATTTTCACCTGTTTCAAGTAAATTTTCACTTGAAATAAGTAGAAAAATCTGCCAGTGAAGATTTATCTTCTCATTACAAGCAAAAAAATCTTGTTCCACTGGCAGATTTTTATACTTATTTTAAGTGAAAATCTACTTGAAACAAGTTAAAATTGTTGTTTTTTCCAGTGATGAGTTTTGTTTTAAGTGTAATGAGATTTTTTTTTACTAACATGAGACATTTTAACTAGAAATAAGACAAATATTCTTGTTAAGATTGTGAGTTTTTGCAGTGATCCATGTTACTTATCCTGTGAAGGACAGAGTCATATTGATAAGTTCAGAAAAGTGTTTTTTATTGTTGTGTTTTGATGTATTTGATGTAAGCCCAGTGGATATTTAAAGCTTACAGAAGGCTGCATTTAACTGCTGCTATGTCATTCCTGCAGTATTTCTGCAGGTGTTTTGGTCACTGCTATTATTTGTAATATATTATATTATTTGTAATCAGCACAAATTATCTGTCCCCATATGATAAAATCCACCATCCCCCCTGATTTTATTTTACAACTCGAGTACTGGCCACACATGATGACAGGGGGGGATGTGAGAAAAGAGAAAAACTGTAAAAGCAAGACAAAGACAGGCATGATGGTGAAACAATAACAAACTTGGAGGAACAGCAGGATGACAGACAATGAAGGCGAAAAGATAATAAACATTAGAGAGGGAAGAACACCTGGAACTGTGGCCACTTTTGTGACAAACTTTCCTCCCGCAGAAACATGACATGTAGAGGATGGAAAGATGGAAAGAGTGATCGTGGCCTGGTTTTTTAGGGTGTACCAGCTCAGCATGGCCTGCTTGCTGAGGTCATAAATCCTCCACGTCCCATCTGTCATTTTGTCAGCAGAGGACCAGTTGTAAGGACAGTTGGTCTGCAGAGTGCTGAGAGATTTTGCGGTGCCATTTGCGTCTTTATTTATAAAAAAATTGCAGTGCAAACCCTGCATAGAGGCTATCCGAGTGCTTTGAAGGGCCTCCTTTTCCACTTGACCTTTTATAAAGTTCAGAAGACAAGCTGTTGCTTTAACACTTGTTTTTGAATATTTGCAAACTGACTAAACTGACATTTAACAACATCATTTAAATCAACAATGTGATAAAATAATGTGAATTAAAGCTGCAAGCAGCGATGAACGGGCCCTCGCACTCACGGCCACCGCCCCCCATAAGCATATTAGAAATGACACCACCCACGACTTCCTATGTCACACCATTCAAAAGTTATAGCAGAAAAAAGGAACTATGAAATATCCACCAATCAGAAGAAGGGGCGGGGCTAATTCAGGCCAATGAAGGTCAACTACTCAATACCGAGTCCGATGACACCACCCACGACTCTTTATGTCAAACCATTCAAAAGTTATGGCAGAGAAAAGTTTTCTAGGGAGCGCTGTTGAGCCGTTAGGCCACGCCCATTATTGCAAACCATGAAATATCACATTTATCGCCAAGTCTGGCTTGCATGCAAAATTTGGTGACTTTTGGAGAACTATCAAATATGGACCAATCAGATGAAGGGGGGGCGCGCCTTTTGGCGTCTAGCGTCGCCACGGTAACACTTTTGAAAGAGAAAAGTAATGAGTGTAGTCGCAGGATGGAGACGCACATTTTGATGTATAACACACCTGGGTGCACGTTACGGTTCGGGCCGTATTAACTGCCGAATGAATGGCATAAATTGCTCCAAAATCACGCGATTAATTCAGAATGTTCAAAATGGCCGACTTCCTGTTCGGTTTCGGCCATGGCCCCAAGAGACTTTTCTTTAAGTTGTGACATGATACAGGTGTGTACCGATTTTCGTTCATGTACATCAAACCGTATTATGGGGCTTGAGGCACAAAGTTTTTTCTGTCTGAACCAATCAGATGAAGGGTGGGCGCGCTTTTTGGCGTCTAGCGTCGCCATGGTAACACTTTTGAAAGAGAAAAGTAATGAGTGTAGTCGCAGGATGGAGACGCACATTTTGATGTATAACACACCTGGGTTCACGATACGGTTCGGGCCGTATTTACTGCCAAATGAATGGCATAAATTGCTCCAAAATTACACGATTCATTCAAAATGACTTCCTGTCCGGTTTCGGCCATGGCTCCAAGAGACTTTTCTTTAAGTTGCGACATGATACAGGTGTGTACCGATTTTCGTGCATGTACGTCAAACCGTATTGTGGGACTTGAGGCACAAAGTATTCTAGGGGGCGCTGTTGAGCCGTTAGGCCACACCCATTAATGCAAACCATTAAATATCAAGTCTTTCGCCAGGCCTGGCTTGCGTGCAAAATTGGGTGACTTTTGGGGCACGTTTAGGGGGGCAAAAAGGCCCTCATTTCGTCAGAAAAATAAAAATAACGACAAAAAATCCTACAGATACAATAGGTGCAGAAAACAAAGGTTAAAAATGGTTTGCATTTTAGCAAACCTTGGGGATAGCTTAGTAAATGCTATCAGGGGACACGACTAAATATTCCCTTTGATTGACAATTTATTCCATTTATTCTAAAACTGAAGACATCTTGCATTCACAGCTGGACTTTCTGCTTTTCCAAAGCACAATAGACTACGTGCAAAGTCCCGGTGTCCAAGTGGAACAAATCTTACAACGAATGAACCTGCACCTCCAAAAAACGAGAGTAGCAAGTCCAATTTTGACATTGGGAGCAGGTGAATTGAGAATCAGTGGCTTCCAAAGACGATTCAAAGGCGTGGGTGAAGGGATGTAAAATCAATCATTTCAAATTGAGTCCCACATGAATGTGGATAGACAAGCCATCCTTACTGGCGGTACACTCCAGTCTTTTGGAGTTTTTTGCCAGGGAAATGGACAGCTGGTGCCATTTCTAAAGATTAATGGTGACTGCAAGACAGGGAAATGAAAAAAAAGAAATTTAAATCTAATATTGAGATAACACAAAGAAAAAAAAAAGATATTAAAGGAGATATGCAGCTGCTCTGACAAACATTCACATTGTGTTTCTGATAACGATTAAAACAATTTTAATTTAAACAGCATCTCATCCCATGTTGCCTTTTATGAATAAATCTTTTGGTATCTAAAGAAAAAAGAGAAAAACATATCTATTGTAAAACAAAGAAACACAAAACAACAGGTACCAGTACAACCTGAAACAGATGGCAGTTGAAACATAAGTTTAGTCGTTTTCAGATGGTTTACTGTTTGCTCTGACAATTAGACTGCATGCATAGCATTCCCCAAACAGTTGGCAAACAGATTTTTTATGAATTTATAAATGTGTTATGCCAGTTTATAGAACAACATTCATGTTTGAAGGTCCAGTCTCTTCAATATTAGTTTTTTTAGAATTACAGCAGCTCATCAGCCTAAACTAGTGCTTGATTTAAAAAAAAGTAGGTCTGCATTTGCTCTGTGTTGTCTCATTTATCTGACTTTCTTCTGTTCGCTGGTTATTCTGACTCAAGCCAGATTTTCTTTTTTTAGAAAAAAAATTAGGAAATTGGATAATAAATATTGCTCTAAGTGTTTAATGGGTGTTTTGTTCAGCATTTTGTTAACAGTCCACGTATTGGCTCTCAAAATTGGTGAAGCATGCTTATTACCAAAACAAATTGGTTGAAAACATCACATCATCACAAGAGCAGGAATTAAAGCCAGTCATTCTGCTCCGATGATCACAAGCTGCTTTTATATGAATTGTAAGAGAAAACATGAGGAGGGCATCTGTTTTTTACTCTGTCAGAAGATTACTATTACTGTTGCAACAACACATCATCTTTAAGGTAAAACTACCTCACGACGGTCGACTTTAGCAGGAATGAAAATATACTCTTTTTTCTGCAAAGCCTTTTAATTTCTTTTTTTTTAACATCATCAATACAAAACAACAACAAAAACACACAAAGCACAAACCCCTCCCACCCGAAAGACACCCGATCAGTGACAATTTATTTATTTATTTCGATCATGTGCTCAGTATGTTACACTCATTCATAGCATACCGTGTAATCATTTGGATCAAAAAGGAATAGGCTGAAGCTCTGAGCTTATAAATGGCTACCCTTTAAAGGAGCATGAGGCAGGATTGAGGCAGGATTTATGAAAAAAAATTCGTATACGTTTTAAGTTTTCTAGTAATAATGTCAGATGAAGCGTTCCAAACCAAAAAGAATGTTTCCTCTAGTGTATCTCTCCTTTGCCTTGAACAGGCTGTGTGCTGCAAAATGTGCTGCAATTCGGAGTCCGAATTTCCCGCGCTGTCCTGCGGATGTGACGTCACATGACGCTGCATGCACGTTCTCCCCGTTCTCCCGTGCCGGCTTCGCTGTTGGCTGCAGTACCCCCGACGGCCGTCGTGGTGAAGGGTGGCGCTAGAGAGTCTCATTTCTTAAAAGGAGCCTCATGCTCCTTTAACCTTCACATTATTATTATTTACACTTTCTACAACAAATGCTTTCTAGCATTTCCACCCAAAAAAGAAGCAAACACAAAACACAAATATATATATATATATATATATATATATATATATGTATATATATATATATATATATATATATATATATATATATATATATGTAACAACAGAGAACCAGTAAAAAAAAAGGAAAAATAAATAATAAATAGTCCCGATTAAAACAAGGACAAAAAGATCAGTAATTATTACCTGCATAATTCCATAATTCTCTCTCTTGCATCTTATCCTTTAATCTTGTTGGTATTTACCAATCATGATCTGTTTTAAACTATTTTTAAACTGTATGATGTTTTTACTTTGTTTAAGATTATCTGGCAAGCTATTCCATAACTTAACCCCTGTAACTGAAATACACATATGTGGCAGGGTGGAGGAGCTGCAGCCACTCAGGTTGATTGGGGCACAGGTGGCCCCAATCAACCTCTCCACCCTGCCAGCCTTGATAAGGCATGACTGCACAGCAGAAAGGGCTCTCGTCTGCTGTGAAGGAGCTGAAGCACGTGTGTCCTTTGTGTTCTGGAGAAAATAAAGAGTTCCTGCACTGAAAACCTGTGTCCTCTGTCCTGTCGGTCGGCCCCCGTAGCACTAGCCCTGCTACAACATACTTTTAAGTGTTGTTTTAACTGTTGGTTGTTTGAGATTATATTCCCCCCTTAACTCATATTCATCTCTATCCTTAAACAGTTAAGTTGTTGTATGTTGCAGGGGAGTGAAATATTCTTTGCTTTGTATATTATCTGTGCCGTTTTAAATTCAACTAAGTCAGTCAATTTTAAAGGGTTCAAAATAAGATATACATGGCTGCCAGATATCATAGGATTTTTTTAACAGCCTCATAGAAGCCGTAGGAATATCTGTTTTTGACTTTTGACTCTGTATATAAATTCTCCAAACGAATGTAACACATAGCTTCTGTGAACCAGCGTCCATATCTATCCACATCTACACAGACTAAGTCTCCTGGCCAGTAGAGAGCAGAGAGCTATCATATTCCTCTGATATTTGCTGAGGGAAACATCTGTTGGGGCCACCCGAGCAGAGAGATGAGTGCTGATGGCTGTACAGTTTGTCCAAATATAAGTATCAACAATAGATTGCCAATACCCGTATAGCATCCAGAATGTGTGTAAAAGCGTGGCTGGAGTTCGTTTACAAATGATCACATGCCAGGTCCATGTCCTTTTTAAACTTGTACAGTTTATCTTCGGACCAAGGTAGATGGAGTATTACCTTGAATTGAGCTACTGCATGCCTCAAACTAATTGAGGAGGTTTAGCTCTGCTTCATGCATTATGTAAAACAAGAAATAGATAAATTAAAGCTGCAAGCAGCGATGGACGGGCCCTCGCACCCTTGTGCACGTTCAGGCTGCAGTGGAAGCTTGTATGACTTCATGTAGATTCTTCAGGCTGGACATTTAGTGGATGAAACCAGCCACGACTCTCTATATCAAACCATTCAAAAGTTATGGCAGAAAGTAGGAACTATCAGGTATCGACCAATCAGAAGAAGGGGTGGGGCTATTTCATGCCAATGAAGGTCAAGTACTCAAAACCGAGTCCGATGACACCACCCACGAGTTTTTATGTCAAAACATTAAAAAGTTATGGCAGAAAGTAGGAACTATCAAATATGAACCAATCAGATGAAGGGGAGGCGCGCTTTTTGGCGTCTATCGTCGCCACGGTAACGCTTTTGAATGAGAAAAGTAATGCCCGTCGTCGCAGGATGGAGACGCACATTTTGATGTATAACACACCTGGGTGCACGTTACGGTTCAGGCGAAGAAACGAAGAAATGGCATAAATTTCGCCAAAATTACGCGATTAATTCAAAATGGCCGACTTCCTGTTCGGTTTCGGCCATGGCGCCAAGAGACTTTTCTTTAAGTTTGGCCATGATACAGGTGTGTACCGATTTTCGTGCATGTACGTCAAACCGTATTGTGGGGCTTGAGGCACAAAGTTTTCTAGGGGGCGCTGTTGAGCCGTTAGTCCACGCCCATTAATGCAAACCATGGCCACCAGGCCTGGCCTGCGTGCAAAATTTGGTGACTTTTGGGGAACGTTTAGGGGGAAAAAAGGCCCTCATTTTGTCAGAAGAAGGAAAATTCCTACAGGTACAATAGGGTCTTCGCACTGCCAGTGCTCGGGTCCTAATAAAGCTCTAATACTAGCATATGACGCTTGCAGTTTATCCATTACAACTTGTTTTAAAGTAAAGTACATGAAGAGAAAAAAAAAGTTATTCTACACTGCTGCTGTATATATATATATATGTGTATATATATTTATATATATATATATATATATATATATATATATATATATATATATGTATATCTGTTAGCGGTTCCGTTAGTGGTTCCGTTAGCGGTTCTGTTAGCGGTCCCGTTAGCGGTTCTGTTAGCGGTCCCGTTAGTGGTTCTTTTAGCGGTTCCGTTAGCAGTTCTGTTAGCGGTCCCGTTAGCGGTACCGTTAGCGGTTCTGTTAGCGGTACCATTAGCGGTTCTGTTAGCGGTCCCATTAGCAGCCCCATTAGCCGGTCTGTTAGCGGTTCTGTTAGCGGTACTGTTAGCAATCCCGTTAGCGGTTCTGTTAGCGATCCCGTTAGCGGCCCTGTTAGCGGTTCTGTTAGCGGTTCTGTTAGCGGTCCCGTTAGCGGTACTGTTAGTGGTTCTGTTAGCGGTTCTGTTAGCGGTCCCATTAGCGGTTCTGTTAGCGGTACCGTTAGCGGTTCTGTTAGCGGTCCCGTTAGTGGTACCGTTAGCGGTTCTGTTAGCGGTCCCGTTAGCGGTTCTGTTAGCGGTTCTGTTAGCGGTCCTGTTAGCGGTTCTGTTAGCGGTCCTTGACCTTCATTGGTGCAATTTAGCCCCGCCTCTTCTTCGATATGTCATAGTCCTATTTTCTGCAATAACTTTTGAATGGTTTGATATAGGAAATGTCATCAAAATCGCAATCATCCGGTAGTAGTCCCGTGGCACTTCAAAATTTCCTGAAATTTTCTAGTTCTACACTGCTGCACATGAGGATATTCCAAGAAATCTAGCTCACGTACAGTTGAATGTTTGACCATGAATACCTATCAATGTGTATGCCGATTATACGGTTCAAAAAGCTAAAAGGACGTTAGATCCTCACTAAATATTACTTAAGTGCTATAAATAAAATCAGTTACCATGTAAGTAATGCCAATTTAGTCACCAACAAATACCCTGCAGCATATATACCTTCTTGACGTTTGTGGAATTTCCCTGAATGAATTTCCCCCTAAATAATTTGCCAGGGATGATTAGGATTTCTCCTGAGAATATTTATCAAAACCCCCACAAAACTGCAGTGCACTGGCACAAATTAGCTCTCACTTGAACTAGCTGTAATGAAAGGTCACGGCATGGACACGGACAATTCAGAGGTAATTTAGAATAAGTGAGAAGCGGTAATGAAGAGACAGTCCTATTTAAGATAGCATAAATGAGCAATGCATTGTGTTCTTGAAAGTCCTATTGCAACTGGGTTTAAGTGTGGGTTTTTTGTTCATGCAGCTTCCTGCTCCTGTATTTGAACACTATGTATACTTGATATACTCTTTGTCTTTTCTTCAAAATTGATAGTTAGAATAAAAAAAAAAATAATCAAAACACACGTCTGAAAATGGTTTAAAATTAGCTGCTTGTTAATGTTATAGCAAATATCCTTTCTGTTAGACAAACGGCTTCTTTCTGCATCACTCTGACGGCTGTAAAACTGTAGAGAAAGAAACGTCGTCCTTGTGGTAGCAAACATTAGGGATGGGCGGTATGGACTAAAAAATGTATCACGATAATTTCTGGCATTTATCCCGATAACGATAAAAATGAAGATTAAAAAAATACCAATTCAACTCCATCTTTTCAAATATAAATCTATATTTCAGATCCGCCATGTTTGTTACACAAAAACGTCATCAACGGGAATTTATCCTTCTTTCTTTCTTTCTTTCTTTCTTTCTTTCTTTCTTTCTTTCTTTCTTTCTTTCTTTCTTTCTTTCTTTCTTTCTTTCTTTCTTTCTTTCTTTCTTTCTTTCTTTCTTTCTTTCTTTCTTTCTTTCTTTCTTTCAGGCTCATTTCCTTCCTTCCTTCCTTCTTTCTTTTTTCCCTTCCTTCCTTCTTTCCTCCTGCTCTCTCCTTCCTTCTTCCCTTCCTCTTTTCTCCCTTCCTTCCTCCTTTCCTTGTTTTCTCCCTTCCTTCTCCCCTTTCCTTCCTTCCTTCCTTCCTTCCTTCCTTCCTTCCTTCCTTCCTTCCTTCCTTCCTTCCTTCCTTCCTTCCTTCCTTCCTTCCTTCCTTCCTTCCTTCCTTCCTTCCTTCCTTCCTTCCTTCCTTCCTTCCTTCCTTCCTTCCAAAAATCATCTTTACACAAAAACATCATCAACAGGAATTTATTGTTTTTACTGTGAGATACAAATTCTTATTGTTTTGACGGTTTATGGTGAACGGTAAAATATCACCCATTCCTAGCGCACATCTTACAGGGAAATAAAGAAGAATAAAGATGGTTAGATGTTTTCATATTTTACAGTATTGTCTCTCAAAGTCATCTCTGATTTACCAATCAACATTCAGAAAAGATTTGAAAAAAGAGAAAGAAAGTATAACTTAAAAGGAACAGAGGTTTTCTAAAAAACAAGATTCAGGACTAAATTGGTGGAACGTTGTGTTTCTGTGAAAGGAATCAGTTTATGGAACAAACTGAATAAAGAAAACAAAGAATCCAAATCAAACATTACATTCAAAAGAACAATTAAAGCCTGTATGTTAAGGAAATATAATGAAATATGTTAGTTAAGTTTGACATACCCATAGCTGGCGGTAATTTTATTTTAGTTTAGTTTTTTATTTACTTAGTTGTTGTTTTTCAAATTTTTAATTTATGTTATTCATGAATTTATTTCTTGGAAAAAGGGGCAGATTAGATAAGATTCTTCTTCTTTCTGCTCCCTTTTCATTCACAATTTATGAACATTTGTGTTTGTATTTTTATTGAATTGTTGGTTTTATTTTTTTAATGAAATAAAGAATAAAATGAAAATGAAAATGAAATGATTGTGCTCTGTCTTAGCAAACTCAGATGCACAACAACCCATAGCTGTTTCACTTTGCTATTAATGTTTAAGAAAAATCAAGCCAGAAAAAAAAGCAACATTGCCAAGAGGGGAAGAGATCAGCAACGGCCCTAGAGAAATAGTTTTTGTATATCCGTCTGAAAGGTGTTATGACACCATTTTTTATTCGGGAATGCACTCTCCTGTTGTGATGACCTATTTGTAAACTGAAAACATTAAAAGGCACTTGTCGATCTTTTTCCAAGGTTGAATTGTTGCAACAGATGTAGCTCGCTCGAGGACATGCTGTGGATGCCCAAAACAATACAAGAATATCCAAGAGCTACATCTCCAAACCTGCAGGCCTCGATGTGAATGTGGGCAGTACTTCTTTTTTGCTTCATTTTTTTGTAAATAGAATCACAGTAAAATATGTTTGCTTGCTGTATTTTCCTAATACCAGTACCAAAACTTTTATAAAACAAAAAACACAATTATACAAGCACTCACTTTTGTATTTAGAACAGGTCCGTCCATGTAAGTGCAGTATTTCTTTCTGCTATCAGTCACTGATGAGCTGAGAGTCAGTTTTCAAGGACGCTTCAACATTAAGACTAAGGGCCTTGGATCAATGGACCTACTCTAGCCTTTTATCCAAGGACTCTTCTAGGAAAAGAATAGCACAAACAAATACCCATGAATAAATCATCAAAGTTAAGGGAAAAAAAAGAATAAGAAAAACTATCTTTGCTATAAAGTTTTGTTTTTAATGTAAAACACCATTATCGAAGTGTAAAAGAAATAGTACAATATTTCTGGGGCTTAAACTCTTCTGTCAGCTGTAAACATTTTCTTTTCCTGGTTTGTAAAGGACATTGCAAAAACGGACAGCAAATCATTTCAAATTATTTACATTACAGTAAGTCTTATAATCTGATAAGTCTTGTCCAATTTGTCTTTTTGGTTTTTTTTTTAATTCTCAATTCAATTCAATTCAATTTTATCTATATAGTGTCTATTACGACAGAAGTTGTGTGTACGCGCTTTCCTACGGTGGCCGAGACCCGCCATTGCTGAAAATAAAAGTAACGCTGCAAATATAAAGAAACGCTGCTGCAAATAAAAGAAACGTTGCAAACAAAAAGAAACGCCGCTGCAAATAAAAGAAACAAAAAACCACGCAAATAAAAAAGCCACAACGGAAGTGAATTACCGGGGACTATTTTTGCTGATGCGCGGGTGTTGCACATTAAATATTACACGTAGCGACGTTGAACACTAACCTTTTCACTTATTTTCCCATTCGTTGTTCTTCTTATTCCTCGCTCTTCTTATTTCTTCCTTTTCACTTACGTCTTCTTCTTCTCCTCTCACGTAAAAAACACTGGTGCATCAGCTAAAATAGTCCCCGGTAATTCACTTCCGTTGTGGCTTTTTTATTTGCGTGGTTTTTTTTTTTTGCAGCGGCGTTTCTTTTTATTTGCAGCGTTTATTTTATTTGCAAAGCGTGAAAGCTTGAAATTTAAAGAAACGCTGCAAATAAAAAGAAACGCTTTGCAAATAAAATAAACGCTGCAAATAAAAACAAATGCCGCTGCAAATAAAAAAAACGACGCAAATAAAAAAGCCACTACGGAAGTGAATTACCGGGGACTATTTGATTGCACCGGTGTTTTTTACATGAGAGGAGAAGAAGAAGACGAAGAGGACGTAAGACCCCCTCCACACGTAGCCGGGTATCTGCTAAACCGGAGATATTTTCCTCCGTTTTGACCTGTCATCCACATGAAAACGCAAATAAACGAAGCTTTAAAAAAACTCCGGGCAAAGTGAAGATTTTTGAAAACTCTGTTTATGTCGATGCGTGTAGACACACACAACCGGAGTTTTGCGTTTTCGAAAGTCACATTATGCGCCAAAACAACAACAAATCTGCTCTGACGTGCGCCTTATGTTTACTACAGATGATCCAGCATCTGTTCTCCAAGCTATTAAATAAATGGTCTCTGGTCTTGACCACCGCTTACTGCATTACACCGACGCAGAGCCTACGCCGTAGGGTACGCGGCGACGCGCACCCTACGGCGTAGGCTACGGCGTAGGGCTGCGTCGATAACGCGGCAGCTCCGTGGCGGGGGGGGGAGAAGGAGACGCGCCTGCCGGGGAAGCGGAGCCGCGGAGGTGCAGCTTCCCCGGGAGCCGCAGATTATCTACAGGTTTGAAATGCTTATGAATGTGGTCGAAAATGCAGATCTTCGGTTACGTGTGGAAGGGGTTTTTTTTTTAAACGTTTTAAAAATGTAATGTGGATGCAAATTTTTTTATAAACGGAGGGGGGAAATATTCGGTTTTAAAAATACCCGGCTACGTGTGGACGGGGTCTAAGTGAAAAGGAAGAAATAAGAAGAAAGAGGAATGAGAAGAACAACGAACGAGAAAATAAGTGAAAAGGTTAGTGTTCAACGTCGCTACGTGTAATTTTTAATGTGCAACACCGGTGCATCGGTAAAAATAGTCCCCGGTAATTCACTTCCGTTGTGTCTTTTTTATTTGCGTGGTTTTTTTTTATTTGCAGCAGGGTTTCTTTTTATTTACAGCGTTTCTTTAATTTTCAGCAACGGCGGGTCTCGGCCACCGTACTTTCCAGACACCCAGAACATGAACCCCCGAGCAATTATTAAACATAACATAAACAATGGCAGGTAAAAACTCCCCTAGTGGGAAAAAAAACCTTAAGCCAAACAGTGGCAAGAAAAAAACTCCCCTTTAGGAGGAAGAAACCTGGACCAGGACCTGGATCTTAAGGGGGGTAGAAACCTGGTCCAGGACCTGGATCTTAAGCAAGAAAAGCATTGGCTACAGATAGGACTAAAGCCCCTCGGGGGCTTGGGGAGCTGTTTCACCTTGATATTACCAGGGTACAGTAAAACTGTCTCAAACCATTAACGTAATAGGAACGCAGTTGTATCTTTTATTGAGGTTATGAAGTTTTACTTTCCTACTTTAAAGAGCCAACAAGTGAGACATGGAAGAATGAGCCACATCATTCCACTGGTGGGGGAAAAGGAGGCTACCATGTGCAGTCATACGGCACAAGAGGAAACGGCAGCTGTGCTGGTGTGTGGGGCGCGTTGGGGCGTGTTGGGCCGGCCCGGCAGCCTCTGCGGTCGGCCACACAGCCTCCGCAACAGCACATTGCACTCTGGCGGTGCCGCGCGGCTTCATAACGCCGTGGCCTAATGGACTGCTGATGACTGCGACCTTCTGCTCAACCCCAAGGGGACACGGAGGGAAGGGACGGGGCGGGGCGGCGGGGGGGGATGTTTGCAATCGACATCCCCTTTTTGAAATGGTGGCTGGGTACATAAAGGAGACAGAGGACATCCAACTCATAAAACCAAAGTAGCGATGAGAGGGAAAGGGTGGAGTGGATGGCTTTGAAGAGGAGTTCAGTGAGGAGGTAGGTTCCCAGGAGAGGAGGAGAGCGACGAAGTGAGCAAGGAGAGGGGAATAAAAAACAGAGGGGGAAGGGAAAGATGTTCTTTCCAGCCCCTACAAATTAAGATGTGTCTGTGCTGGTGAGCTAATGTTCCATAAGTCACATCCAATAACCCATAAGTTGCATAGATTCCCCGCAGATGCCACTCTTTCCTCGCTACCTTCATCACAAGACATGGAGAATTGAGCAGTTTTCATACGGGTATGGGGAATATAAGGGAGATCAGGTGTTTGATTGAAGCGGAGAGAAATATCTAGACACTGCATGTTTCTATCCATTTTTCGGCAAGTGGCGTGGAGATAAAGCTGTCAGTAACAAACAGAGACAAGCCTTGGGTAAGAAAGATGAATCTGCAAAACAAATGTGCTAGCAAATTTAGTTCCTGGCACTCAGGAGAAAGAGAAAGCAGTAGGGAAAGGTGCTGTTTTATCTAACGTAATGCTGTGTGCTCACCAAAAAGCTGTGCCTAAAAGCACACAGCACAGTCGGTGACGTGGAGAAACAGCCGGATGCACGGGAACTGACAAAATGTACTTGTTACTTTTATGAGCATGCTGCAGTAAGATGAGGATGATACTGATGGGAAATGCTGATTTGAATGAGATGTGACAGGTACAGTGTTACAGCTACAGCCACAAACAGGGAGGACGGTTAATGAGCAGGTGAAAAAAAAGTAATTTCAGGAGACATGAGCTGTGAGAAGTGGAAAACTCTTGAGTAGGGCCAGGCGGGAGAAAAATACAAATATTTTAGAGGAGGAAGATTTTTTTTTTCATCATGCACTTCGAGAAAAAAGTCGAAATGTCAAGAAAAAAGTCGAAATGTCGAGATTAATGTTGAAGTACGATCTCGAGAAAAAAGTCAAAATGTCGAGAGAAAAGTCAAAATTTCGAGAAAAAAGTCACAATTTCGAGAAAAAAGTCGAAATGTCAAGATTAAAAAGGAAAGAAAAAAGGAAGAAAAAAAGGGAAAAAAAGAGAAAAAAGGGAAAAATAGGAAAAAAGAAGAAAAAAAGAAAAAAAATCGACTTTATTGACGAAATTTCGACTTTATTCTTGAAATTTCGACTTTATTCTTGAAATTGTATTTCAACATTATTCTCGAAATTTCGACTTTATTCACGAAATTTTGACTTTATTCTCGCAATTTCGACTTTATTCACGAAATTTCGACTTTATTCTCGAAATTTCGACTTTATTCACGAAATTTCGACTTTATTCTTGAAATTTTATTTCAACATTAATCTCGAAATTTCGACTTTATTCACAAAATGTTGACTTTATTCTCGCAATTTCGACTTTATTCACGAAATTTTGACTTTATTCTCGCAATTTCGACTTTATTCATGAAATTTCGACTTTATTCTTGAAATTGTATTTCAACACGACATCTTTTTTCTCAACATTTCAACTTTTTTCTCGAAGTGCATAATTAAAAAAAAATCTTCCTCCTCTAAAATATTTGTATTTTTCTCCTGCCTGGCCCTAATACTCTTCCGTAGTTCAGTGATCTGCTGTGCGCCTTTGTTTTAAACCACATGTTATGATCTGCTGGGATGGGAAATGCTGATTTGAATGGGATGTGACGGGTACAGTGTTACAGCTACAGCCACAAACAGGGAGGACGGTTAATGAGCAGGTGAAAGAAAAGTAATTTCAGGAGACATGAGCTGTGAGAAGTGGAAAACTGGTGAGTAGACGACGGCTCATTACATCCAGTTTTAAGGCCAGCATGGCCAGCGTACTCTGAAAGCCACATGACGATCGGCAGCGACGGATTGCACTTGACAGCAATTCCTTCCCGCCTGTAATTTCACCCATGTGTTTTAAATGAGGCCGTAACCTTTTTTTTCTTCCCCCTTTTACATATAGTTTGCTTTTTGCCATTGCGACCACAACACCTTGACTTAGTCAAATTGACAAGTCTCAGTAAAGCCGGAGAATCTGTTATCTTTGAACTTGGACTTGATGTTAAATTATAGAGACCGTCTCCGTTTCAGAATGGCAACTCAGCACAGACCGAGCAGCTGAAACAGAAACACAGACCGAGAGAGAGGCGGAGAGGGAATGAGGGAACGAGGGAACGAGGGAGAGTCGGAGCGGTCCGGATCAAACACGCCTCCCCGCCTGGGGATGTGCTGACTGGCAGAAAGCAACCGTCATGGGAGGATGTAGGTGGAAAGGGCGGGTGGGAGGCTGCAAAGGGTGTAATGGGAGGATCAAAACAGGGAGTCATATTTGTTCTATATCCACGCCACAGTCGTGTTGAGACTTCGTTCTTTTTGATTATTAGAGTTTTCAATTACGTAAATGCAGTACTCGAGTTGAAAAATAAAATTTGATCATATGGGGACAGATAATTTGTGCTGATTACAAATAATATAATATATTACAAATAATAGCAGTGACCAAAACACCTGCAGAAATACTGCAGGAATGACATAGCAGCAGTTAAATGCAGCCTTCTGTAAGCTTTAAATATCCACTGGGCTTACATCAAATACATCAAAACACAACAATAAAAAACACTTTTCTGAACTTATCAATATGACTCTGTCCTTCACAGGATAAGTAACATGGATCACTGCAAAAACTCACAATCTTAACAAGAATATTTGTCTTATTTCTAGTTAAAATGTCTCATTTTAGTAAAAGAAATGTCATTACACTTAAAACAAGACTCATCACTGGAAAAAACAACAATTTTCACCTGTTTCAAGTAGATTTTCACTTGAAATAAGTAGAAAAATCTGCATTTTTTTACTTGTAATGAGAAGATAAATCTTGTCCCACTTGGCAGATTTTCCTACTTATTTCAAGTGAAAATGTACTTGAAACAGGTGAAAATTGTCAAATAAGTTATTTTTCTGGTGTTATTTTTCTGGTGATGACTCTAAATGTTGAAATAGCAGTAAAACCACATTCATTGATGAAATGACATAAGGGATGGAAAGGAGGGATGGCAGTTTTACAGGGGGGATGATTTGGACCGTTTTTATTTCAGGGGGGGATGCCATCCCCCCTCATCCCCCCCCAATCCAGTACTGCGTAAATGTCAATGTGCAAAAAAGGATGTATTCTTTGATAATAGTCAAAACTACTGTAACGCTGCATCGAGCAAATTCCTGCTGAAGCCAAACCATAAACATTACATCTACAAAACCTTGAGACTGTATTTATACTGTTTTTCTTTAAAAAAAAGAAAATTTTGTCCTTGAAAACCCAAATTCTGTGGTACAACATAACCTCTCTTCGTTAAGAGCGACCTCACTCTGACAACCTAACCTCCAGTGAGCTGTTCAGATGAATCCTATTCTGATCACAAACCTCCATCGGAATAGGATCATCCAGTTTCTTTAACTCCGCCCAGCGTCACATCATCTTGCATTTGCTGTAACTCAGAAGACGGTGGCTCAAAGCTCCTGACAGCCTCCACGGTTGATAACATGACATAAAATACGTAACTAATGATGCAGCAGATTAAAAAAAGCAAGAGCTTTCCCATCCTTGGACGTATTTGAAAGAGCTGTTCGATGCTGTCGGCTCCAAGAATGATTCACGGCAACTGCATCGTGTCTTGTGCCAACGTAAACACATGAGCTTCCGGGTGTACAAGAACTCGCCGTTGTACCTGAATAAACACATATGAGTAAAATGTATTTTAGCGTATTTGTCATTGTGTGGTAGTCGTTTTTCAGCTTCAGGAATGTTAAGGGACCTCTGGTCCGTTCAGTCCTAATATGTGAAATGTGAAGTGAACGGATTGTGTCCAGTGTTTCTTGTACCAGCAACGTCCAGCTTGTTGATTAAAGAAAAATGTCCTGTTTTCTGAGTCAGACTTTTTATAGTTTTGCAGTCATCAAAAGATGTACATCATTGGTGGCAAACAATCTTTTTTTCAGTTGTACTTTTTCACTATTCTTTTTCTTTTTCACCAGCGGCCCGCGCCCCAGACCCCCCAAGCCGACCCCCAACCCCAAGGGCTACGAGATCACCACCCCTCCGCCCCCACTAGGTAATGAAGCCTATAATCGGGGACCAGAGAGAATGCAATTCAGCCGAATGTTGTTCAGTGGAGGCAGACATTATCTCACTACTAATATGTAGTTACTACTAATATGCCATTTTTAATGTACTTAGATGTAGACTGACAAGTGTCAGTTTATTTTGTATGTTGTATTGTATGTTTATGTGATGTTTTATGTGGACCCCAGGAAGATTAGCAACCACGACAGTGGAAGCTAATGGGGATCCGAATAAAGAATAAAGAATAAAGAATATGGTCTGATAAAAGATTCCTAAAATAAAAAATAAAAAATACGCTAAAATACATTTTACTCATAAATTGGACTTTTATTTCCAATTTACTAGAATGGTTTTCTTTGCGATACATAAGGCCGTGAGAACCTGGGGTCCGTTTCACAAAGCAGGTTTAGTGAAAACTCTGAGTCTGTTAACCCTGAAATGAGGGAAACTCTGAGTTTTCCGTTTCACAAAGGGAGGTAACTCAAACCAGAGAAAGAGAGGTAACTCTAGCCTGTTTCACAAAGAGAGGTAACTTAAGCTCTCGGTCAGTTACCGTAGTAACAGACTCTCTGAATCTAACCTGGTCGGGACCAGGTTTATTTCAGCGAATCTGGAGTTTCTCTCCGTCTCCTCCCTCAGTGGCGTCAATTCAGCCAATGGGTCTTTACGCAATACGCATCCGTTTTCTGCACCACGGACAGCAAAGCGGCAGAGTTAGAGAGCAGAAAAGGCGTATCTGACAAACGCAACGTATTTTATTCACTATGTCAGTGCAACAATATCACAGGGACATCCGAGTTTAACTTCAAACAGTTAAAGTCCAAATGCAAAAAGGAGAGGGAGAGTAATAAAAAGTCAAATATTTCCCTTAAACAGATATAAAAGGATTTATATCTTACTTTGAGATGAACTTGCATAATTAATCCATCAGTGGCTAACAGCCTCGTTAATATATTCTGGACCCATCACTTGCCTTCTTTCTTTTTTTTTTATTGCGTGGTTGTCTGCTTCATTTTAATTTTTGTAAGTTACTAACACTGCAGAGCGCACTTTTTTTTTTTTACTTTATTTAAAACTTTATTTAAAAGTTCCAATTACAGTCAGAACATTGACCGTGGACAGTCAGGCATCAAGGAATTAAATAAACAAATACAGTATGAGACATAAAGTGGATGAAGTGCATAAGTCATTACATAAGTAACATAAATATAATAAAATAAATCAATTTAAATAAAAAGAAAGAAAATGGCAGGACATATATTATATCTGCAGAGCGCACTAAAAACGAGATTGATAGCGACCACTGTCGTCAGGGACGCTGGGACATTTCAAGATATGAGGGGGGGGGGGGGGGGGGGGGTACAAGTGTTGGGATAGATAATACCTACTGAAATCCATCATGTTGTTCTGATACGCATTTGTAGTTATTTTATATGTATGAAGTAATAGAATACATCAATACAAATAGATACAGAGTAATTCCATAAATGTATTTAAAAAAAAACATTTACATTCTCCCCTGAAGCCGAGGTGTGGCAGCTGCCGTACCCAATTGACGGCCCTGATCAATAAAATTTAATTTTTTTTTTCAAAATATGCTCTCATACTCGCCATACGCACGTATTAACGCTTCTAACTCCAGTGGCGTGAAGTTTGTGGATCTTCAGATGCAAACTAACGTTTCCTCAAAGGGATTTTGTAAATTGAAAAGATAAATAAAGTTAAAAAGAAAAAAAAGAAAATGTATGTCGCTCTTTTGTGTCGCCGGTTGCCATGGTGAATCCTTGTATCAGCGATCTACTGATGCTGGCTTTTTATTTCCCTCACGCTCGCGCTTAACTCCCGGTGAAACTACTTAGAGTTGAGTAAATTACCTCAAACCCGCTGTTCTGGAACCGAAAACTCAGAGTTTCCGATCTCAGAGTAGATCAACTAAGAGTTCAGGATTAGACTCAGTGTTTGTTGAACCTGCTTTGTGAAACGGACCCCTGGTGTGTCCAGTTAGATTCCATTTGAATATCTCCCAAGTGACCTAATATACATATACTTACTTTTTCATTATTCAACGACAAAGATTGTTTTGTTGTCATGTTATTTCTACAACAAAATTTTGGTGGTGCTTATCCAAAACAGACGACAAAACAAAACAAAACGAGACGAAATGACAGCTTAGAACGCAACAATACAATACAATATATAAACAATAAACAATAAATAAAGGTTAAAAAGAAGACTAAATAAAACAAAGTAAAAAAGTGAAGAATCTCATAGCCATCATTTTTGTCCATCGTTCCTGTAGTTTCTTGTGCCGGCCCCCCTTTTTTCTCTTTTGTGCATGTATGCAGGCCGGAGCTTCGGGAGCTGCGTGCCCCCCCCGCTCACCCCCGGTCATCCCGTTGCTGCTTCCACCTGCCTGTGGTCCCCCACCCCCCCCTGGTCATCCCACTGCTGCTTCCACCTGCCTGCTGTGTGCTGCTGACGTCCCCGACCCCCCCAGTCTGGCCTTCGGCAGGAGGGCCCCCTTAAAATCCAGGTTCTGGTCCAGGTTTTTTCCCTCCTAAAGGGGAGTTTTTCTTGCCACTGTTTGGCTTAAGGCTTTTCTCCCACTAGGGGAGTTTTTACCTGCCATTGTTTATGTAATAATTGCTCGGGGGTCATGTTCTGGATGTTCTGGGTCTCTGGAAAGCGTCTAGAGACAACATCTGTTGTATTAGACCCTATACTGAAAAACGGAATTGAACTGAATTGAAATTGAAGAAAATAAAGCAAGTAAAAGTGTCGTAGTGAGTAAAGTGTTACAGTGGAATTAAATAATGAAAGGATGGAGGTAGTAACAGTATAAACAGTGGAGTGGTCAGGGATGGGTGAGATGGCAGGATGAGGTTGGGTTAGAGGGGGCGGTGGGATAATGGGTGTTGGTCGGGTGCAGAGGGAGGAAGTGTGTGGTTGGTTGTGTGTGTGTGTGTTGTGGGTGGTGGTGAAGGCTACATCTGTTTCTCAGCCTGTTAGTCCTTGTTTTAATAATACAATAAAGTATAATTCAGACCAAGCCCTTTCTCGTATCTGCACTCTGCTTAGGTCCAGAATGTGAGTACTTTTGCCACCTCTGGACACAGCTGTGACCACTGGCTTGAATAGGAAGCTGTTGCATTGAATGTCTGTGTTATTTTTCTTTTTACCAAAGCATATCTCAGACATTTCATTCAATCCTCAGGAAATTGTATCGGCTTGTTAAAGGAGCATCCATAAGCTGTCTGCTTAAAAGAAAGACAAAGAAACGTTCACAGATGAAGCTCAGAAGGCCCCCCCTTTATTCCAGCGATCACTGACCATGTGTGACATAGAGATGCAAGACTTGACTTGGATGGGAGTACACAGAAGTCAGAAGGCAGATCATAACATGTGGTTTAAAACAAAGGGGCACAGCAGATCACTGAACTACGGAAGAGTATTAGGGCCAGGCAGGAGATAAATACTAATATTTTAGAGGAGGAAGATTTTTTTTTTCATCATGCACTTTGAGAAAAAAGTCAAAATGTCAAGAAAAAAGTCGGAATGTCGAGAATAATGTTGAAGTACAATTTCGACTTTATTCACAAAATTTCAACTTTATTCTCGCAATTTCGACTTTATTCACGAAATTTCGACTTTATTCCCGAAATTTCAACTTTATTCTTGAAATTGTATTTCAACATTAATCTCGAAATTTCGACTTTATTCTCGAAATTTCGACTTTATTCTCGAAATTTCGACTTTTTTCACGAAATTTCGACTTTATTTTCGAAATTTCAACTTTATTCTTGAAATTGTATTTCAACATTAATCTCGTAATTTCGACTTTATTCACAAAATTTCAACTTTATTCTCGCAATTTCGACTTTATTCTTGAAATTGTATTTCAACATTAATCTCGAAATTTCGACTTTATTCACGAAATT
Organism: Cololabis saira; assembly: GCF_033807715.1. Lineage (NCBI taxonomy): Eukaryota > Metazoa > Chordata > Actinopteri > Beloniformes > Belonidae > Cololabis > Cololabis saira. Next base: position 5,848,085 of record NC_084595.1, on the reverse strand, counting down.
TCAACTTTATTCTTGAAATTGTATTTCAACATTAATCTCGACATTTCAACTTTTTTCTCAACATTTCAACTTTTTTCTCAAAGTGCATAATTAAAAAAAAATCTTCCTCCTCTAAAATATTATTTTTATTTTTCTCCTGCCTGGCCCTGATACTCTTCCGTACTGAACTGCCGTAATCCTCTTCCAATTCTTCCTGAGTGCGGTTCCAGGCAACGCGCTATAGCTTGTCAAACCATTTTAAGCAGAAGAAAAACTGATTCAAGCTGTCGATTACTGCTCAGTCACACATGAATAAAACTTTCGCCAACATATAACAGAACAGACATATTTAAGTGGAATGTTATGAATGACTTCTTGTCTGCTTCAACATCCAACATTTTGGTAAACACCGTGAAGGTGGGAAGGGGGAAAATGACTTGGCTGCAAATGAATATGACTGTGATTTGCATTTGTAAAATACACACATTTGCAGTCCACATCAAGCAACAAGTCGCCAACATTTCTCGACACTGTCCTCTTTAGGGCTGTGCGATATATCGAGATTTTAATATATATTGATATATTTTCAAACGCGATATGGTATGATTATTATTATTATTATTTTTTTTTTTGATATAGCTTATTTTGTGACAAATTGACTTGAATGTTTTATTTGAGATTTGCACAAATGTTTTGTTATTTGCACAACTGTCAACCTCAGTGGAAAAGTCTGCCTGTTACTGTCTACATTGTATTAATTGCACAGTGTATTTTAATTGAATTGTTATGCAGGAAAGGGATATTTGTTTTATTTTATTCAAGAAGCATTTTTATTCTATATATGCAGGCAGTTTATTTTTATTTCATTTGTTTTATACATTTTGATATTGTGCAGACCTCTGTTAATAAAGGAACCTGTGTGACATTTGGCACGAGGCTTTGTATTAAAACTGACCGTTTTTTTAAGGGTTTGCCTCAGAAAAAAATGAAGCTAACAGAGATGCTAACAGAGATGCTATGCTATAATGCTTTGGGGGAAACCCCAATTATGTCACAGAAAAAATATTGATATATATCGAGTATCGCCATTCAGCTAGAAAATATCGAGATATGACTTTTGGTCCATATCGCCCAGCCCTAGTTCTCTTTATTGAGTCGTTGCTCAAAAGAAAAGTGCGGCACAATAAATAAATAAATAGTGACAATAATATTCAAGTCCTCACCTGTTTTTTTCAGTAGGGCACACACAGAGAGCAGTGCTGACCTGAGTTTTACCGTCGCTCCTGGCGTCTGCAGCTTCTTCCCGAGCTGCAGGGAGACGGAGAAGCAGCAGATGCAACAGGGTTTGATGGACAGGCGGTGCCAAAAGTCAAGTCCGTGTCTCTGTCCTGCCTCTCTGACCACGGTGGTCACAAAAATGAGTGCAAGAATTTATTACAGCTCCATCTTCAGCTTTATCAGGTCTGACATCAGGTAATTTGTCACTGTACTTGTGATGGACTGATTTCATCCTCCGTGTAGAGTTTACTGCCAACCTTGTGCCCCCGTTATCCATTTATGGTTTGCCGTTTCACACAGCACTCATCTTGGCCCTGTTGCTCCTCTTGGGGAGTGAAAGGTGCTACGTCCCGAGGTAAAACAGGGGTGTAATAGCAGTGGAGTGAAATGTTACGCTGCCTCTGCCTCTGAGTGTTTAACACAACAGCAGGATGTGAAAAAGGTGCTACAGATGTAAAAATACTGTGTAAGTGGAACTTATGAGACACATGTTCATAATGGATTCTTTTTTATTTATTTAGTCAGAGTTACTTCCGTGCTCTCGTTAATCAGTTACAGTAACATTAGATGCCAGTCCAGGTGGTGTATTCTACGGTGGCGACAAGGGCCAAACGCACTCCAACGGCCTAATGCATCTCAGTTAAGGAAAACGGCTTCAAGTACAGAAACGATTCAAATTCACAAACTCAAAACGAGGTACAAAAAGAGGAACGTGGTGCAAATGAAAAAAACCTGCTGCAAAAAACAAAGACAAATGCAGCATCATCAAACGCGCTGCAAATAGAGAAACGATGCAAAGAATAAAACGATATAAAACAAGAAACCATCTTCAAAAGAAAAACGCTTCATAACCGGTCACTACAACCGGAAGTGCTCCAAACCTGCAGGGGGCGCTCTCGGCATAACAGCTCAATGGACAGACACACACAGTGTTTATGTCCATGGTTTAAACATACAGCGGGAACAGTAATGTGATTTTTATTTATGTGATTTATATACGATGTTTATATCATTGTTAGTGGTGGGCAAAAATATCGATATGGCAATATATCGCGATACTTTTCCAGCTGATTCAATATCGATATTCAAATTTTGAATATCGATTTTTTTTTTAAATATATTTTTTATCCCCGATTTTTTCATTTCATATTCGCCACATAATTAAAGCAACCTCATGTTAAATTTAATGTTAATTTCATATGATGTAAATAATATGAAAAACATATACAAATAAGTTGTAACTTTAGCTTGTATAGTTATAATAAAACATTGTTTTGACTCAATTTGTCCCATGAATTGTCACTATAATCTGATGAACGTGCAATTCGGATTTTAAGATCCATAAAGCTTTTTACAGTTTTCAGCAAACTTTATATAACATCGCAATATATTGCAAAATTTGCATATCGCAATATCGTATCGTATCGTGACTCAGGTATCGTGATGTGTATTGTATCGTGAGGTCCTTGGCAATACCCACCCCTAATCACTGTACAACGCTGTACATTGTATCGTCTGGTGTAAAATATAATAAAGAAACGTCTCGTAATGTACAGCGTTGTACAGTGATATAAACATCGTATATAAATATAGTCAGATAAAAATCACATTACCGTTCCCGCTGTATGTTTAAACCATGGATGTAAACGCTGTGGTTCAGTCAGCAGCGCCCCCTGCAGGTTTGGAGCACTTCCGGTTGTAGTGACCGGTTATGAGGCGTTTTTCTTTTGGAGATGGTTTCTTGTTTTATATCGTTTTGTGCTTTGCATCGTTTCTCTATTTGCAGCGCGTTTGATGATGCTGCATTTGTCTTTGTTTTTTGCAGCAGGTTTTTTCATTTGCACCAGGTTCCTCTTTTTGTACCTCGTTTTGAGTTTGTGAATTTGAACCGTTTCTGTACTTGAAGCCGTTTTCCTTAAAGGGATTGTGACATGAAAAACACATTTTTCTTGATTTTTTGTGTTTTGTTGGGTGTCTTGACATCAATTACACCCAAAAAACAACAAACTTTTAACATTCAGTGTATTGTGTGCTTTCTGGGATTTTCCACATAACTATGCAAAAACGGCTCATCTGGTTTGGTGGCGGATCGTTACGTAACGATCCGCTAAATCACCGCCCCCTCCACCCAGCTCCCTGCCTCCGCTCCTCTCCAGCGCACCATAAAGGCTGATTTATGGTTCCGCGTTACACCGACGCAGAAACTACGGCGTAGGGTTACGCGGCGACGCACACCGTACGCTGAATCCTACGGCGTAGGCTCTGCGTCGATTTAACGCGGAACCATAAATGAGGCTTAACAAGGAGCTGTTTAGAGCCTCTTTTGTTCTAATCACCGGAGGAAAACTGCTAAGAACACCCGCGGCCACTGACTGGACTTAAGATAAGGGGACAGTGCTGCTTGCATGCCTTTATTTTTATGATTGTTTGCTCTGGTTCGCCCTCCTGCTTTTCCGTGCATGCTTCGCCTGTCGCTCTCGGCTTAACTCTCCGACGCCGCTGTGAGCGTATGGTTGGAGGAGGAGGAGGAGGTTTGGAGGAGGAGCGGAGCAATGATTGACAGGAAAGGGGGGAAAGGAAGCATTTTTCACGGGGCAAAAAAACACTGTAATAAAAAGCCAGGAAAAGATTACTAGAGTGAAGTTTTTCTTGTTACACTCTTTTAGACACATTTGAGGGATGTTGGCCAAGACTTTTAATAGTGTTAAAAGCATGTTAAAAATGATGTCACAATACCTTTAAAGGAGCATTAGGTTCCTTTTAAGAAATGAGACTCTCTAGCGCCACCCTTCACCACGACGGCCGTCGGGGGTACTGCAGCCAACAGTGAAGCCGGCACGGGAGAACGGGGAGAACGTGCATGACGTCACATCCGCAGCCCAGCGCTGGAAATTACGGTCACAATTGCAGCACATTTTGCAGCACACAGCCTGTTCAAGGCAACGGAGAGATACACTAGAGGACTCATTCTTTTGGGTTTGGAACACTTCATCTGACCTTATTACTAGAAAACTTAAAACGTTTACGAATTTTTTTCATAAATCCTGCCTCAATCCTGCCTCAAGCTCCTTTAACTGAGACGCATTAGGCCGTTGCAGTGTGTTTGGCCCTTGTCGGCCACAGTAGTATTCTGGTAGCTGTGCAGCAAACTGGCTTGTGCCACTCATTCATTTTTTTGCCCAACTTGTTAACAGACCAAAATGAAGCGTGTATGTTGTCTAGGTTGAGAGCTCTGCACAAAGAGAGCCGGTACTTAATTAAACATCGCTCATAAGTGGGGACTCCACTTCAACAGAGTGATAGCTCGTTGCTGTAGTGGATCGTTTCACTCGGCGAACACATGTTATAAAAGAAATAACACAGCTTTTAACTTTCTACACAGATTGAACAAAAATGAACCAGAAGCTACAGATTTTTAGGATCGATTAGCTTAAAAAAGTCTAACTGTCCTGGACATCCACAACAACAACTTAGTCATGTGCTGGTTTTTATGGAGCAACGAGAAAATCCTGCTGTTGGTCCAAATAGTAATAAAGTAATGAGTAATAAAAAAGAATATGCACAGCTTAAGTGCAAGTGTGACACCCCTGTTAGGGAGTGGTCACAATAATGTGATTTTGTTTATATATGTACAAATGGGACACCTTCATAGAGAACTGTATTTTATTTTCATGTATTTTATTTATAATTTCAACAACCGATGTACAGGAGGATGTTTTATACTGGGGAGCAGTGGGGCGGAACGTTGTGGTGGCTCCAGGGGTTCCGGGGTGCGGTAAGAGTGGTACACCTGTTCCTGCCACCTCAGAAATTACTTGGCGGAGAAAGAAGAAGGTCGTGTTTAATTGCTCCGCACTCCACCTGCTTTTTACAGGTCAGTATATGGGTTGAAACTAGTGATGCACCGATTGTTCGGTAACCAAAATTGTTCGGCCGAAAATGGCAAAAAAACACTTTCGGTGTTCGGTGGAATAAGTGGGAAAAAAACGAACAATTAATAACAGCGTTGTAAAATAAGGAAATAGACTGACTCGTGAACGGTAAAATATCACCCATTCCTAATACCGGTACATCCCTACGTCCAAATATTGTTGTTTATATGTAAATCAACAGCTCATCTGTGAACTTTCAGAATTGCAGCCTGTGCAGCGTCGAGTTAAGCGGAAGGAAAGAAGAGACGGGAAGACGGGGGAGAGGGGGGGAGGGGGGGGAGGGACAGTTAACGGGATGGTTATTATACATTTTTCATTACATTTCCAGGCACTATGACACATCAAAGCCTCTCAGAGATAGCGAGGAGGGGTGAAGGGAACGACAGACTGAGTGAAGCAGATGCAGGATGTTCTAATTAACTTCACCGTCACACTCCCCCGTCCTCCCCTCCACCCCCATCCCTCTCTCACAGTCAATCTCAATGAATCAGAGAGAGTGCATCTCTCAACCCGTTCCACTGCCTGTATTTGTGCTTGTAAATTCATCACCGTACCCCGATTCAACAAGAGAAAAGTTGTAAATTGGGCTTTGCAACTTGTGTAAGGGGGTGATCAAACTGCAGAAAGCAGAAAAGCAGGGAGAGCCCTGAGGGCGGGAGGGGGGTCAGGAGGAGGGGCAGGAATAATAAAATCAGAGCAGCAAAGGAGAAACGAAGCCCCGAGGTGTTGCTGCTGCAACGCCCCATGAAGAGAAACAGAAGCAAACATCCACCCTTTCCTCCCTCTACAGTCGTGGTGCATTCAGGTCACTGGGGAAAATCTGAGACGTGAGTTATACGAGGGAAGTCTTTCTGTCCCCTGAACTTTGCAGCCCCAGCAGGAAGCTGCTTATTATCTCACCAAGATTACATGAAAGCTAGTTTATGATTTTTTTTTCCCCCCTTCTGGAAATGTTTCAGTTAAAACATGAAATGAAATTAGGTTATCTGATCCAGAGGTACGACGGAGTATTAGGGCCAAACTAAGACAAAAAAAATGGGAAATTACGAGAATAAAGTCGTAAAATTACAAGAATAAAGTCATAAAATTACGAGAATAAAGTCATAGCCTAAAGTTACGAGAATAAAGTCGTAATATTACGACTTTATTCTCGCAACATTAGGTTTTGACTTTATTCTCGTAATTTTATGACTTTATTCTCGTAATATTACGACTTTATTCTCATAATATTACAACTTTATTTTCGCAACATTAGGTTTTGACTTTATTCTCGTAATTTTATGACTTTATTCTCGTAATATTACGACTTTATTCTCGCAACATTAGGTTTTGACTTTATTCTCGTAATTTTATGACTTTATTCTCGTAATTTTATGACTTTATTCTCGTAATTTCCAAATTTTTTTTGTCTTCGATTGGTCCTAATACTCCATCGTAAGGAGGGGGGTCAGGAGGAGGGGCAGGAATAATAAAATCAGAGCAGCAAAGGAGAAATGAAGCCCCGAGGTGTTGCTGCTGCAACGCCCCATGAAGAGAAAAAGAAGCAAAGATCCACCCTTTCCTCCCTCTACAGTCGTGGTGCATTCAGGTCACTGGGGAAAATCTGAGACGTGAGTTATACGAGGGAAGTCTTTCTGTCCCCTGAACTTTGCAGCCCCAGCAGGAAGCTGCTTATTATCTCACCCGGGCTTGAGAAAATTACATGAAAGCTAGTTTATGATTTTTTTTTTTTTTTCCCCTTCTGGAAATGTTTCAGTTAAAACATGAAATGAAATTAGGTTATCTGATCCAGAGGAACCCAAGTCAATAAAAGTTTTTTTCCCAGCATGTTTTTCCCACCAGCATCAATGCAGCATAATATTACCCCCCTCTCTCTCTCTTCTCTCTCCTCCTTCTCCTTTGACGGCCCTGATTCCCGCCCGGTGTGAGTCAACAGGAAGTCGAGTGCACACCCTTCACATCGAGCAAATTGTGCAGCAGCTTTGTCATCTCCTTTACATCTCTGAACCATCAGAGTTCTGCCAGAGAGCTGAGAGAAATGAACTCCGAGTTAACGACTGTGCAGGAGTTCGTCTGGATGACTGAAAAACAGATGAATGACAGAAACAGAGCTGGAAAGTGAAGAGAGAAGTGACGCATATACCGGTAATCTGAAAATCAGACAGCAGTTTGATGAGCATTACATTTTGTCAGTAAAACACAGCAAATCAAACCATAATCCTTTAATTTCAAAAACATACTTTATTCATTTAAACCCCTCTGATTTAGTTACCAAAAAAAAAAAAGGTTAAAGTAGCTTGAGGCTCCTTTTAAGAAATGAGACTCTCTAGCGCCACCCTTCACCACGACGGCCGTCGGGGGTACTGCAGCCAACAGTGAAGCCGGCACAGGAGAACGGGGAGAACGCGCATGCAGCGTCATGTGACGTCACATCTGCAGGACAGCGCGGGAAATTCGGGACTGAATTGCAGCACATTTTGCAGCACACAGCCTGTTCAAGGAAACGGAGAGATACACTAGAGCAGTGGTTCTCAAATGGGGGTACGCGTACTCCAGGGGGTACGTGAGATTTATAAAAATATATATTTAAAAAAAGCAGTAAGGCTAATAATAATAATATATACGTCTTGAGAAATAATTATATTATAAAAAGTAAATTCATACATACACTGAATTTTATATTCAGTATTCAATTTTAGTATCCTTAAAAAAATGTTCAATGTTCAATGCAACAATTCAATTTTATGTTATGAAAACTTGCAATTTTCATTGTTTGATCCCAAAAGAAGCAAAGTTGCTGATTATTTTGTGTAAGCAAATCCTTATTTATAATTAAGTTATCAATTTGTAAAGAAAATATGATTTATTTATAATTAAGTTAAAGATTTTTTTTGTGAACACATTTTTAGTTATTTATGTATATTCATTGTTTTCTGTTTTTCTTATTTGTTTCTACATGCAATGTTTAGTTTAATGTTTAGTTTTAATAAATAAGACATTGGTGGCACAGCACTGTACCTCTTTCTTTTCTACCAAAAATGTTTTGCACTGGTCATGGGGTACTTGGCTGAAAAAATATTTCAAAGGGGGTACATCACTGAAAAAAGTTTGAGAACCACTGCGCTAGAGGGCTCATTCGTTTTGGTTTGGAACGCTTCATCTGACATTATTACTAGAAAACTTAAAACGTATACGAATCTTTTTCATAAATCCTGCCTCAATCCTGCCTCATGCTCCTTTAAAAGACTGGGAAACATGTTTGGCAGCATTATGACAGCTCATTTGTTATAGTTAAATCATTTTGTTGACCACAAATTTTAATGATACTTTAGAATCTGTAGTTTATCACAAAATGAAGAAGGTTTTTAATCCAAGGCGAGACAGCGCTAACCGCTGACACCAAAATGGTGCGGCACATCAGATGTTGAAGGGATTACATCCCACTTTAACATTCATGTTTATGACAGTGGATTAAAGGGCCAAATGAACAATCTGTTATCACAGTTCTTACAGGATTTGATTTGGTGCAGTAACACCACCCTAAGTCATTGTTTGAAGAGCTAAAACTGCACGGGTGAGGCTTGATAGGTATGCCGCTTTTCAGAGAAGCAACGGAGTCACTACAGTGACATTTTGCAGAAGGATTTGTCAAGACCCACGATAAAAACAGAATTAAGGAAACCCCATCAACACTTTCCTCATTTTTTTTTTCTGCTGCCAGTTTATAAAAATATCTTGGAGACGGGGATTGAAGGATAGGCCAGTGCCACTATGGTTCCATTGCTCGTGTGTAACATCAGCGGTTACTGGGGCATCACAACAGGACACATGTTCCAACTAAATGAAGCTGTGAGTACACAGCTGGGAGTAAACAGTTTTTAATGTCTGTATATATTTATGCTTTCACTAAAGAACCTCAACTGAAAATCTGTCAGTAAACCCCTGTAAATGTGTGTACACACCATATATGACCTAATTATCCTTCCTTCTTTCCTCTTCCTTCCTTCCTTCCTTCCTTCCTTCCTTCCTTCCTTCCTTCCTTCCTTCCTTCCTTCCTTCCTTCCTTCCTTCCTTCCTTCCTTCCTTCCTTCTTCCCTTCCTCTTTGCTCCCTTCCTTCCTATTTCCTTGTTTCCTTCCTTCCTTCCTTCCTTACTTCCTTCCTTCCTTTCTTCTTTCCTCTTGCTCTCTCCTTCCTTCTTCCCTTCCTCTTTGCTCCCTTCCTTCCTATTTCCTTGTTTCCTTCCTTCCTTCCTTACTTCCTTCCTTCCTTACTTCCTTCCTTCCTTACTTCCTTCCTTCCTTCCCTCCTTCCTTCCTTATTCCCTTCCTCTTTTCTTCCTTCCTTCCTTCCTTCCTTCCTTCCTTCCTTCCTTCCTTCCTTCCTTCCTTCCTTCCTTCCTTCCTTCCTTCCTTCCTTCCTTCCTTCCTTCCCTCCTTCCTTCTTCCCTTCCTTCCTTCCTTCCTTCCTTCCTTCCTTCCTTCCTTCCTTCCTTCCTTCCTTCTCCCCTTCCTCTTTTCTTCTTTCCTTCCTTCCTTCCTTCCTTCCTTCCTTCCTTCCTTCCTTCCTTCCTTCCTTCCTTCCTTCCTTCCTTCCTTCCTTCCTTCCTTCCTTCCTTCCTTCTTTCCTCCTGCTCACTCCTTCCTTCTCCCCTTCCTCTTTTCCTCTTTTTTTCTTCCTATATATATATATATATATATATATATATATATATATATATATATATATATATATATGTATATAATGTCAACAATGCCATTTTGGCAGTAAAACTGAAGTGGGCGAGAAGGACGTTTCTTTTTATCAGATTCCTAAAGATCCAGAGAGGCGAGATACATACATTTATAGTCCAGCTGTTTAGCTATAAAATGTATAGGAATCGTTCAGTTTGTGATACAAGTAGTGCTGGGCGGTATACCGGTTCATACCGAATACCGGTGTTTATTTTTCTGATGATATGAATTTTTCATATACCGTAATACCGGTGAGTATGTACAGTAGCGTACACAACGTTGGGAACGCCGCGCGGCGCTACGTTCCGCCGCGTGGCGCTGGACACTGTTTGTGAGGGGCATGGGCGTCAGTTTGATTTCAGAAGTGCTGGGGACATTTACCATAAACCTGAGTAAGGTTTGAAAAGTGCTGGGTACGAGCTAGGCCCATTACTTCCGAATTGAGGTTTCATGATAAATAATAGGCATTGCATTAGATGATGCGTATTGACGCAATATTGTCCCCATATTAAAAGCCATCTGCGCGGTCTTATTTAGGTCATCGGAAACATCATGCAAGCCTTTTATTATTTTAATATTGCTGATCATGGCTTACAGTTTAAGAAAACTCAAATATCCTATCTCAAAAAATTAGAATATTCTGGGAATCTTAATCTTAAACTGTAAGCCATAATCAGCAATATTAAAATAATAAAAGGCTTGCAATATTTCAGTTGATTTGTAATGAATCCAGAATGTATGACATTTTTGGACTCCAGAAAAATAAAGGACTTTATCACAATATTCTAATTTTCTGAGACAGTCCTGTAAACTTGTTTATGTCGTTGTGCTGAACCACTTGGGAATATCCATGGTTACTTTGTGTTAACGGAGCAGCAGAGAGCAGTGTCTTGCTGGTGCAGGAAACTGCGCGCTGGAAGCAGATGAGTGACGGACACTGGCTGATTTATGGTTCCGCGTTGCACCAACGCAAAGCGTACGGCGTAGGATACGCAGGGATGCGAGCGTACGGTACGCGACGATGCGTAACCTACGCTGTAGGCTACGCCGTCGATTTAACGCGGAACCATAAATCAGGCGCATTTGTCAGTTTTTTCAGACTTTTCGTCTTTTCAACTGAGCATGAAGACACATAAAATGAGGGTGCAATGCATGCTTATGCACCCTCGTAGAACCAGGCCTGCAGAACGCAACTTTTAATTCCCAATTCCCAACTCCTACCTGGAGGTGAAGCTCGAGTCCTCCCCGCTGTCTGTCACACACATATACAGATCTGGGCACAGACGCAGCAGGTCCTGTTGTCCCGCCACTAAGATTTTGCTGGCCTTAATGTTTCCTGTGTTTTATTTTGTTAATTATTGATCAATTTAGTGTTGATGTGTGTGTGTGACAGACGTGTGTATGGGGCGTTAATGAAAATACGGAACAAATCGCGTCTGGCTTAATTTTTTTTTTTTTTTTTTTTTTTTTTTTTAAGTGGTGGGGACAAATCTGCTCGTCAGACAAAGTGGTGGGGACGCTTCCCCACCGTCCCCGGCGTAAATGACGCGCCTGGTGAGGGGACTGTTTAGCAGTAGTGATGCACCGATTGTTCGGTAACCGAAATTGTTCGGCCGAAAATGACAAAAAAAAACACTTTCGGTGTTCGGTGGAATAAGTGGGAAATAAACCGAACAATTAATAATGGCGTTGTAATATAAGGAAATAGACTGACCGCTCCCGTAACGGTTGCACCAGAAACATAAATCGTTGGCCAACCAAAAAGTAACCACATAAGAATTTTACCTAACATTCACCAGGAGGTGGAACCAAAACAACATAATGCTTGGAAATTTAAAAAAATTCAGTTTTTTTATGTTCAATAAATATTTTCTACCTTGTAATTTTGTAAAAGATTTTTTTCTTTGAAAAGCATGCCTAAATCCTATTAATTTGATTTATGCATCCTCCTCATGACAGTAAAATAGGCCATTCTAAGCCAATTTACTGCAGCAATTCCTTTCCAAATCATTAGAAAATGTGGTTAACACCCAGTTGTGCATGAAAAAAAAATACCGTGATATACCGTGAAACCGATATAATTTTGAAAAATACCGTGATATAAATTTTTGGTCATACCGCCCAACACTATGATTAGGCCGTGACTTTTGATTCACAGGAGCGGTTCTCTTTCCCGCCAAAATGGTGCCATAAACAATACAGGTCACGTGGGGTCCGGGAAAATTACTTATTGCTGTTGTGTGGAACCATTTGACACAACAAGAAAGCATGAGGGTAATTTTAAATATTTGCTAATTGTCTGAATCATTTATGGATACCTGAGGAGTTAATTATAGATTTTTCTTGGATGTGACAAACATGGATATTTATTTATGCTTCATTTTGACTATAACGTTTCATTTTTGGAAACAGCAGGAGGTTTTTCAGACTCTGAAGGAATCAGAGATTACAGTTGTCATTTCTACTTTTTTGTGCTTGCATGGACTGCTGCTTTGCCTTTTTTCAGAATGGTGTGCTTAAAGGAGCTTGAGGCAGGATTGAGGCAGGATTTATGAAAAAAATTCGTATATGTTTTAAGTTTTCTAGTAATAATGTCAGATGAAGCTTTCCAAACCAAAAAGAATGTTTCCTCTAGTGTATCTCTCCGTTGCCTTGAACAGGCTGTGTGCTGCAAAATGTGCTGCAATTCGGGGCCCGAATTTCCCGCGCTGTCCTGCGGATGTGACGTCAAATGACGCTGCATGCACGTTCTCCCCGTTCTCCCGTGCCGGCTTCACTGTTGGCTGCAGTACCCCCGACAGCCGTCGTGGTGAAGGGTGGCACTAGAGAGTCTCATTTCTTAAAAGGAGCCTCATGCTCCTTTAAAGGAGTAACAACACAGCCTTTGCCTTGGATAAGTTAGCTAGCTTCTGCTACAATGAGCTAATCACCACTAGCTCATTAACACTTGTGAATTTACTTCAGATTCAGAAATTAATTAACAAAAATTGCTCTGTATAATTGGATTTTCTTTTAATACAAGATTTTAAATTGGGTGGAGATCAAGACAGGGAAAACTGTAACAGTTCTATGGTATAAGTCTATGATGTAACCATGTCCTGCAAATCTTACCACGCATTAAGTAAAATTTGATAAGAATCAGGTTGTGATATCTCTTCAATATTAAATAAGGATATATAAATATAAGGATTGCATGATTGTTTAAATGTAGCAGATGCATAAATCAGTTTTTTGGAAGCATTTTAGCAAAGAACTGCGCTTATTATGAGACATAAGCACTATATGTTTGTTTCTAAGTGGGTTGATGGTATCTTTTAACAAGAGTCTTTAAGACTGCTCATGTGACATCCAGAGGTCTTATTTGCACATATTGGACAACTGATTAGTGGAGATAATAACACACGAGATGACAACCTGAAGTAAAGTGGAGCAACTTATCCACTGGGATCACACCAACAACAGTAATTGGCAATGCAACCTTGGATGCAGAGAGAAAAAAGTTCAAGCTTGTTACCACAGTTTGTAATTCGTTTTTTTTTTTTTTCATCCGTCATCTAGAAATAAGACCAGGAGGTTATTGAATAATTCCTCTTGTGTCCCGATGAGCCCCTATTGTTTGGTAAATCTATAAGTGGTTCACAACCAACAACGTTCAGGGAGCACCTAATGAAATTTGCTGTCCTATTTAATTTAAATATGTGAATTTGGCCTTGTTTCAATAAATGTCAGGACCTCAGTCATGTGATGGTGGTTAAAATGCCAAAGTGTCCTTGGATACTTCTCCCACTTTGTCCCTAATCATGAACTTCAGAGCGTCCAAGTTTTCTGTGCATTTAAACCCAAAATATAAATAAAACTATATTGCTAAACTCAAAAGACCCGTGATCTATGATCCTTACAAAGCTCCTGGAGTATTTTTTAAAAACATTAAAACTGGAAATGGAGCTGCCAGACCTCCAATATCCCGACATCAACAACTACCTGATCAACTTTCCTTTGTCCTACTCTGGGGATTCTTACAAAAATTACAAAAGCCTGGAGGGGTATAAATGGATGTTATGCCCTGGATTTGTGAACAACATTCAGCTCTGGAATCTTTCAGCAAGGGATTATTTTATCATGACTGGAAGGGTAAGTGGCACTTCATTCATTTAATTAACAAAGGCACTAAATAAAGGCACAACACCAACACAGTCGGTGCATGCTAATGTAATCGACATGCTAATTAGAATCAAGTGTTACAGTGGATTTTCTCTGGATAAATTAGACAGTGTTTACTGTGTGAAGTTTTAAGGCGCCACCTCATGCATTCATTTCATACGTGTATGATAAATAGTTATTATGCAGGTGTCTTTTTCATTCATTTATTTTTCAGGTGAGTCATTCACAAAGACTAAATGACCCTGAAATGAAGGCACGGGTCGTGGTCAGGAAACATGTTCGGTGCTTGGAGCCCACTGGAACTGCACAGCTGGATTTGGTGAGATCTCCTCTCATGTGTCAGCGGTCTTGGTCACATTTTATGGCATAATAGTGCAGGAGATAACCAAAACCATCGTTCAGTTTGTGATACAAGCATGAAATTTGGTACACACATAGTCAAAGGCATTCCAAAAATAATTGGACATGGAGCCATCGTGAATTTTCAACATGGCGCCCATGGCAGCCATTTTTCAAAATGGACGCCAGAAACAACTCTTTTTATATGACTTGGGGACATAATATGATATTTTAGACATATTTACCACATATAGTACTTGGTAGATGTCTCTTGGATAATTGAAAAGTTGTCATTTAATATTCAAGATGACCACCATTTTTTAAAGATGGCAGCCATCATTTGTGTTTGTGTCTGATATGGATGATCTTGGTGTCTAATCAGTCATTATTTATGATGCAGAAATCACATTTGAAACATTGGAATTGGCCAGAAGCTTCCTTCTACCTCAAAACTGAACATGACAACTGTTTCTTTCATGATAACAGCCATATTAGCCAAAATAAAATATATACCATAATTTCATGAAAATAGATCTATTATACATAAAAACAAACTTTGAACTAATAAACCAAAAAAGATCCTCATATCTGCAAGAACTGAGCCATCCAATGAATGGATAAGTAATAGAGTGGATGTTGAAGCTCAGCCAGGGCAAACTGGCAACTCATTTCAACTAATCACTCATTAGAAAACACTTGTTTCTGGCGGCCATTTTGAAAAATGGCTGCCATGGGCGCCATGTTGAAAACTCACGATGGCTCCACATCCAATTATTTTTGGAATGCCATTGGCTATGTGTGTACCAAATTTCATGCTTGTATCTAGTGTTGGGCGGTATGACCAAAAATTTATATCACGGTATTTTTTTTCATGCACAACTGGGTGTTAACCACATTTTCTAATGATTTGGAAAGGAATTGCTGCAGTAAATTGGCTTAGAATGGCCTATTTTACTGTCATGAGGAGGGTGCATAAATCAAATTAATAGGATTTAGGCATGCTTTTCAAAGAAAAAAATCTTTTACAAAATTACAAGGTAGAAAATATTTATTGAACATAAAAAAACTGAAT
>NC_084595.1:5687592-5827592 GCF_033807715.1 Cololabis saira | reverse complement strand
GTGTAGAACTTTTTAGGGAAAACACTGCCATATATAGCATTGTAGATAAGCAGAGAGGGACTCGCTAGGGGAAATACTTGAATATTGAATTAAGTAATTATAAAGTGTGTGCAGAATTCATTATATTACAGCACACGTTTACAGTATTGGGCTATAAAAGGAACAATATCTTAGCTTTTGTAGTATAAACCAAAGTATAAGACTTTTCAGACTTCTAAAGATGTGTAATTGTTTTAGTGTGGTTGGGCCATATTAAACTCTTATACAGGAAACGTGTCACAAAAATAAGGCTTCCAAAAATAAGGATGAACCAGCTCTGGGAAGGCTGAATCAGGACAGAGGGGAAACTGTGAAAGAGATCACGGCATTAAAGGGATTGTGACATGAAAAACAAATTTTTCTTGATTTTTTATGTTTTGTTGGGTGTCTTGACATCAATTACACCCAAAAAAAACCCGAACTTTTAACATTCAGTGTATTGTGTGCTTTCTGGGAGTTTCCGCATAATTATGCAAAAACGGGGCATCTGGTTGGGTGGCGGACCGTTACGTATAGGTCCGCTAAATCACCGCCCCCTCCACCCGCGGACGGGGCGAAACGAGCAGCTGCCTGCGGGGCCGGAACGGGTCGAGGAAGGAAACCGGGCCGAAATGCGGTGGGAGGGAGGCCGGGCACCAACACCCCGATGCCGGCGGCTCCAACCGAGGCACCCGCTGGGACCGACGGAGCCGGGAAGCCGAGGATCCCGGCGTTCCGGTTCCAAGAGCCCCTTCCGCCGCTGGCGGTTGGGGCTGCTGAAAGAACATCCTTCGGTGTTGCTATGGCAGCGTGAAATGCTGTGAGGAAAAAAACTGTAAGTTTTCGTTCATCTGAGGGGGGCGTTTGGGGGAGAGGAGGAGTGGAGAATTGGGGGGGGCAATGATTTTTTTTTTTTTTTTTTTTAAGATTTTTTTGGGCTCTAGTGGCCCTTTATTGGAGATGCAGACTGGAAAGGGGTAGAGAGAGAGAACGGGGAAGACACGCAGCAAAGGTGCGCAGGCTGGATTCGAACCCGCGACCGCTGCAGGAGGAGGACTGTAGCCTCAGTATATAAGCCGCTGCTTAACCCACTGCGCCACCGAGCGGCCCAGGAGCGGGGCAATGATTGACAGGAAAGGGGGAAAAGGACGCGTTTTTCACTGCGCAAAAAACACTGTCATAAAAAAGCCAGGCATGGAGTACTGGAGTGAAGTTTTTCTTGTTACACCTTTTTAGACACATTTGAGGGATATTGGCCAAGACTTTTAATAGTGTTAAAAGCATGTTAAAAATTATGTCACAATACCTTTAAAAAGCAGAAATGCATAATGCAAATGCCAAAATATACCTCCATCTTACCTATACTATACCTGAAAGACTATTGTTTCACCAATTTCTCCTGTTTACTATTAATGTATGCGCGGAGGAAGCCCAGAGAATGTTTTGATCCCAGTGACTTGGTGCCATTGGTGGGATAAAGCTACCAAAGCTGATACCAGGTGAGTGGCGGGGTTCACCTGTCCATCACAGAGCCACACAGAGGCAAACAAAATAACTCCCCTTTTACGCTCAAATTCACTGATACAGTCAATTTATTATCTGCAATCAATCTAACGCACATATTTTTGAACTACAGCAATGAGCTGAGTGTTTGTGGCACTAGAACCAAGGCAGGCATGAGGAGAAGATACATATTCCATACAGTTGTGAGCCAAGTTGGCCGTGAACAGACAATTGTAAAATACTAGGAGTCAGTGAACAGATGGCCTTGGTTCTTGAATTCAGAAGTTAAAGTATTATTATTATGTTTTTTTGAAACCCTTCTGTTCACTACTTGTTCTAAGAAAAAACCCCTGCTGCTATACTCTTCTCAAATCTACGCTTGATATTGACAATAAAACCCAGTAATACAAACACGCACAAAACTTCTCTCCAAAGGAAGCCTAATTGTTTTTTATTGACTTTAGAAGCAGCAACAGATACTGTGCGATAGTGTAATGACAAAAGATTAGCTCCTCATGCGAGGCTTGGTAATAACAACTGAGGTGGAGAACTGCTTCACAAAAAAACCATTGCACAAGATAAGCACTGTAAGCAATGTGATTATGTGGATAGTAGTGTAATCTGAGCCCTATTAATATATTTAATTGTAACCATTTGCTAGAGCCCCGGAGCTCTCATCCATGATTGCTTGGCAATCGTGCAAAGCGTTATTTCATAGAGTGCTAAGCTAAATTCTCTGCAGGAAGGCAGCAATTATAATGCTCTTATGCATACAGTGGCATGCTAATAACACAGAAATTGTGATGGAATTTAAAATTCAATCAGGTTAAAGCAGAGGGGTGCTAAATGCATCTTGGAATATGAATAGCTGTCCCGATCTCATTCTCCTCCCTGCCAAATTGTGTAATCCCCACAGAAAAATTCTAATTTTCTCACTTTATCTGCAATTCTCCGCGTCTTTGTTTGTTTTTTTGTGTTTTTTTTTTCGACCTCTATGTTCTACTCTACAATATTTCACTTTTCACACTTTATATTTACAGCCTTGTTACTTTGTCGTTCCTCAATCTCCCTGCACACCCAAATGTCCCATCCCCTTCATCCATCCTTCTTTCCTCCTGCTCTCTCCTTCCTTCCTTCCTTCCTTCCTTCCTTCCTTCCTTCCTTCCTTCCTTCCTTCCTTCCTTCCTTCCTTCCTTCCTTCCTTCCTTCCTTCCTTCCTTCCTTCCTTCCTTCTTTTTTACCCTTCATTCCTTCTTTCCTCCTGCTCTCTCCTTCCTTCTTCCCTTCCTCTCCCTTCCTTCCTTCCTTCCTTCCGTCCTTCCTTCCTTTTCTTCTTCTTCTCCTTCCTTCCTTCCTTCCTTCCTTCCTTCCTTCCTTCCTTCCTTCCTTCCTTCCTTCCTTCCTTCCTTCCTTCCTTCCTTCCTTCCTTCCTTCCTCCCTTCTTTTTTCCCTTCCTTCCTTCTTTCCTCCTGCTTTCTCCTTCCTTCCTCCTGCTCCTTCCTTCCTTCCTTCCTTCCTTCCTTCCTTCCTTCCTTCCTTCCTTCCTTCCTTCCTTCCTTCCTTCCTCCCTTCTTTTTTCCCTTCCTTCCTTCTTTCCTCCTGCTTTCTCCTTCCTTCCTCCTGCTCCTTCCTTCCTTCCTTCCTTCCTTCCTTCCTTCCTTCCTTCCTTCCTTCCTTCCTTCCTTCCTTCCTTCCTTCCTTCCTTCCTTCCTTCCTTCCTTCCTTCCTTCCTTCCTTCCTTTTCTCCCATCCTCCCTTCCTTCTATCACCAGATACGGGGAGTTCGGTGAAGAGACGCCCGTGTTGAGTCAAGCGCCGCCCCGTCTATTTGTCTCAACTCTGTCTCGACTGGGGGGGCAGGGAGGCAAACGCTCCAGAAATCAACCCTTTTTCTCCACCTCTCCTCCTCCTCTCATCGTGATTACTCGTGTCAGGTTCTCACTCTCTCAGGCCGTTCAGCTCTTTCCTCCTTCGTTACTTTTTCCTTCTGAGCTGCTGTTAGCATCCCTTTAAATTCTCATTTCCTTCCCTTTGAGCTCCACTCTTGCCCATTGATTTAAAAGCATTGGTGATTCATCATTTCACTCTATGACTGACTGACACGTGAAACAGAAACTAATTGTATCCCAGTGGTTTATTTCTCCAACTAACTTTTCTTCAGATCTCCACATGGCCCTTTGAACTCAATATGAAGGAGAGATACCCCAAATAAAATTATCTTAATGAACATGCGGTGGAAATAGCATTTTTAGCTTCTGGGAAACGTTACCATGAAAGCTGGAATGAATGACAGTAATTAGAGTGAATATTAGAAGCTACATGAGCATCATTTCACTGATCTGTTCCTGTTTGGTTGTCTGTTTCCTTTTTAGGGCCCGAGCATTTACAGTGCGAAGGCCCTATTGTATCTGTAGGAATTTTTCTTCTGACGAACGGAGGGCCTTTTTTCCCCCTAAACGTGCCCCAAAAGTCACCAAATTTTGCACGCAAGCCAGGCCTGGTGAAACATTATTATGATATTTAATGGTTTGCATTAATGGGCGTGGCCTAATGGCTCAACAGCGCCCCCTAGAAAACTTTGTGCCTCAAGCCCCACAATACGGTTTGACGTACATGCACGAAAATCAGTACACACCTGTATCATGTCGCAACTTAAAGAAAAGTTTCTTGGCGCCATGGCCGAAACCCAACAGGAAGTCGGCCATTTTGAATGAATCGTGTAATTTTGGCCCAATTTATGCCATTTCTTCGGCCGTTAATACGGCCCGAACCGTAACGTGCACCCAGGTGTGTTATACATCAAAATGTGCGTCTCCATCCTGCGACGATGGGCATTACTTTTCTCAGTCAAAAGCGTTACCATGGAGACGATATACGCCAAAAAGCGCGCCCCCCTTCATCTGATTGGTCCATATTTGATAGTTCCTATTTTCTGCCATAACTTTTGAATGATTTGACATAAAGACTGTGGTGTCATCGGACTCGGTTTTGAGTCCTTGACCATAATTGGTGCAAATTAGCCCTGCCCCTTCTTCTGATGGGTCGATATTTGATAGTTCTTATTTTCTACCATAACTTTTGAATGGTTTGACATAGAGAGTCGTGGATGGTGTCATTTCTGATTTGCTTATGATGATAAGTTGAGTTTTATGTGAACAGCAAAGGCAGTGTTTATAGTATTATTGGATAGGAATGTGGGGGGAACCCGGGGGGGTGGGTGGCCATGAGAGCGAGGGCCCGTTCATCGCTGCTTGCAGCTTTAATTCATTATTGTTTTGTTCTGTTGTTTTGTTATACAGAAACATCGGCATTACAGGTTGTGTGTACTTTTACATCTTCAAGAATGCAAAGGCTGTCAGTGATGAAACTCAAGGAAACAATTCAAAGGGGCAACAAAAAGTTTGGGACCCCTGGTAGTCCTGCCATTTCTGTCACATATTATGGTATTTTGTGCATTCAAACAGTGAGGGGCACACAGGTGAGAACTAAAGTTGTCTATATTTTCTTAATAATGAAAAAGAAAAGGTGCCTTGAGACAGGAAATCTAGACATGAATAACACTGCAGGCAAAAAGGAAAATAAAAGAGTATGGGAAGGAACAGGAGAAACAGGAACAAGACTGATGTTCTGGCAGAGAACTCAAGATACTCCTTGACGTTTCAAATGTCTTATCAGCTTCGTTGTGTTGAAATTATTTTGTAGCATTCCTCCTTGGGGTGTCTCCTTTGCACACACTTTGCAAACTGCAAATTTTCGAACATTGTAAGACTCCCGTATCGGCGACGCCATTTTCAGTGTTGATGTTTTGTAGAGACGGCGACGCGACATAGGACACCTCGGTCTGAGATGTGGCACACGCAGCGGCGGTTTGTTGTTGTAAATGTCATCGGATCGGCCTGCTTTGAACTATTATTTTGAGAACTCCGATCAAAACCGATCGGGGCATTATCAGTCGATCCTCATCGGTTGCCGATAGATCGTTGCATCTATACTCAAAACTAGGGTGTAACGATACACTAATCTCACGATACGATACGATACACGATATTGCGGTCACGATAACGATACGATATTATAGCAGTATTTTTTTAACAACCTTGAATGAGGAACATACGACTGGAAAACATTTTATTTTATTTGAAAGAGACATAATACAAAACAATGCTGTGCGTTTGCCCTATTGTTCCAGTTTGTAATGCTTTATAACTGTTTAAGTTTTAAAGAGAAAGCCAGGCCAACCATTTTCCACAAACTGAACTAAAAGTAAATGTCAGGTTTGCATTATGATCTTCAGTTTCATACAAGTACAAATATTTTGCCACAAACTGAATAGTTTCTCTCATGTATGATTTGAATTTTTTCTTTTCCAGAAATTTAACAACTAAAATTAAATAAATAAATAAAAGTAAATAAATACATACAATTTTACATCATAAAAAAGATTGATTCATGCTCACCTTATTAACCTTATCACCCCTAAGTGTAAGAGATTTATTTTTGTTAAAGGTATTGTGACATCATTTTTAACACTATTAAAAGTCTTGGCCAACATCCCTCAAATGTGTCTAAAAGAGTGTAACAAGAAAAACTTCACTCTAGTACTCTTTTCCTGGCTTTTTATTACAGTGTTTTTTTGCGCCGGGAAAAATGCTTCCTTTCCCCCTTTCCTGTCAATCATTGCTCCGCTCCTCCTCCAAACCTCCTCCAACCCAGCCATACGCTCACAGCGGCGTCGGAGAGTTAGGCCGGGAGCGACAGGCGAAGCATGCACGGAAAAGCAGCAGGGCGAAGTAGTCCACCGCAAACAATCATAAAAATAAAGGCATGCAAGCAGCACTGTCCCCTTATCTTAAATCCAGTCAGTGGCCGCGGGTCTTCTTAGCAGTTTTCCTCCGGTGATGAGAAGAGAAGAGGCTCTAAACAGCTCCGTGTTAAGCCTGATTTATGGTTCCGCGTTAAATCGACGCAGAGTCTACGCCGTAGGGTTCAGCGTATGGTGCGCGTCGCCGCGTAACCCTACGCCGTAGGCTCTGCGTCGGTGTAACGCGGAACCATAAATCAGCCTTTATGGTGCGCTGGAGAGGAGAGGAGGCAGGGAGCTGGGTGGAGGGGGCGGTGATTTAGCGGGTCGTTACGTAACGACCCGCCACCAAACCAGATGAGCCGTTTTTGCATAGTTATGCGGAAAATCCCAGAAAGCACACAATACACCGAATGTTAAAAGTTCGTTGTTTTTTGGGTGTAATTGATGTCAAGACACCCAACAAAACACAAAAAATCAAGAAAAATGTGTTTTTCATGTCACAATCCCTTTAAGACGGTTATTTTGGTAATTCAGGGTTCATTATTTTATAAATATATTCTTTATATTGTGATGTAAATCAGGGACTATAATGACACTAGTCAGTTTATCTGTAGTGATTAGTCTGTTTTAGATTGGGCGGAGTGATACGCCACAGTACGGCACTAAGTGCTGTGTTGATGTTCTAAAATCCTACACTGTTGAGGGACATTAAAGTACACTGGAACTCAGCAGAAGTTTCCCCCGTGTTTATCCTACTCACCACCCCAAAAAGGTTTAATTTAATAAGGTAAGGCTTAACTCTACACCAGCCTTACATCAGTAAAAGTTCAGAGCTAAAAACCCTGCAAGAGTCCCGTGATCGGGACCAAAACGGGACTAGTTTCTTCTGAGCGGAGGAAGATTTTGGTCCGCGGGTCGAGGCGTGTTCGGGTGTGTGTTACTAGTCAACACAATAGATTAATATTAATAACCCAATATCGCGCTACAGTTTGTCACCTCCACGACACGTATCGTGACGTTTTTGTGTCGCGAATTTTCGTGGCACGATATATTGTTACACCCCTACTCAAAACCGTGACAAATTCCACGTGAGGAAACTGGAAGGACTTGCGTGTCGCCCAAAATAGCTTCGGACATCCGCACTGCAATTTGCAACACAAATATGTATGTGCTGATTTTGTAAATTAGAATGCCTATACGACTTAATATAATGTATTAAACCTGGTATTTTCCAGAGTCCACGTTCTCTGTTTATCTGTTCTCGTAATATCAAATGAACAATGTTCATAGGGATTATTACTGTTACTGTTTTTTCCTGAGTGTACAAAGGAGCTTGCAGAGGACACACGTCTTGATTGTACACATTTGTGTCTGAATATAACAGCATTTCAAAACTGTGTTTATGAAAGCTCATACCTCTAATTAGTGGCATATTTACCAACAACTGGAATTGAATCAAAGCGAGAGGAGGGATGCTCGGTATCATTCCTGTGATCTGCCCCTATCTGACAAGCGGCTGGTCCAACCTGCATCTGCTTCACTTGGCAGAAGAAGGGAGGGAATGAAAAAGCAGCGCTGCTCGTGTAAGGATGCACATCTTTGGGAAAACTGTCTCATACACACACATAATATCGTTGTTACATACTGTCAGTTTTGTGGTTGTTGCTTGAATAACAGGAATGGATTACTTAAGCCAGGGGTCGGCAACCCAAAATGTTGAAAGAGCCATATTGGACCAAAAACACAAAAACAAACACATAAAATAAATCCGGAGTCGCAAAAAATGAAAAGTCTTGTATGTATCAGCCTTAGAATGAACGCAACACATGCTGCATGTTTCTATATTAGTTATGCACTTTGAGAAAAAAGTTGAAATTTCGAGAAAAAATTTGAAATGTCATGATTAATGTTGAAGTACAATTTTGAGAAAAAAGTCGAAATTTTGAGGAAAAAGTCAAAATGTCGAGAAAAAAGTCAAAATTTCTTTGAAAAAAGTCAAAAATGTTGAGATTAATGTTGAAGTACAATCTCAAGAAAAAAGTCAAAATGTCCAGAAAAAAGTCAAAATTTCGAGAAAAATGTCGAGATTAAAAAGGAAAGGAAAAAGAAAGAAAAAAAGAGAAAAAAGGAAAAAAAGAAAAGAAAAAAAAGAAGAAAAAATGGAAAAAAAAGGTCAAACATTTTTGAAAAAGCTCCAGGAGCCACTAGGGTGGCGCTAAAGAGCTGCATGCGGCTCTAGAGCCGCGGGTTGCCGACCCCCGATTTAAGCAGAAGAGGTGTTCCCAGAGGTTGAGATTTGAAATTACAGAATTACTGTCAGAAAATTGTACTATAAGGCATACTCTTTGAACAAAGTCCAATCCATGTATTCTCCGTTCTCGTTCAACACTTACAGTTTAAATTGCCAATAGTACACAAAGAGGAGCTGTGACTGATGATTGAAACAAGAATGTAATGGTTCATTCTTATTATTAGTCAGAGTAAACTCAACGCCAACAAGTTTATCAGGGCTTTATGCAAAGAACTCCCATTGATTAAAGTGAAAACTAATTTGTCGTTCCAGTACGTTATCAGCCGGCAGCAGCTCCAACACTTCCAATAGTTTGGATTGGAGGTGACAAAGGATGAAGTTGTGAACCGAAGTAAACAAGGTGTTTCTGGGGTCACACTGTCACATTTCTGGGGAAATT
Organism: Cololabis saira; assembly: GCF_033807715.1. Classification (NCBI taxonomy): domain Eukaryota; kingdom Metazoa; phylum Chordata; class Actinopteri; order Beloniformes; family Belonidae; genus Cololabis; species Cololabis saira. The sequence goes on along the minus strand of NC_084595.1, from coordinate 5,818,577 downwards.
TGCATTTTCCATTGATAAAATCTAACCAGATACTTTCAATGAACACCATTCTACAAAGCTGAAGATCCTGTGCTTAACTAGATTTATCTTATCCTCCTACCCTTTGTATTCAAAAGAAAACATCCTACTCCACCTGATTATTTTTGTGTGACAGCTTTAGGATTAACTGCTTTTCAAAGCCAATGTATTAGTAAGTCGTGACATATGAATGTGAGGAACCAGCCATGAGGGCACATGAACCATGTGACCAGGTGTTTACAGTGGAGAAAATAGTATTTTGATCCCCTGCTAATTCGTTAATTTTACACACTTACAAAGACATTAATGGTCTATGTTTACAGTAGGTTTATTTTTAAAAGAGAAAGAAAAAAAAAACAGAAAACAATACTTTATACAAGTGTTATTACTTTAAGAAAGAACTGTTAATATTACATCTTCACAGAGGTGTCAAGTAACGAAGTACAAATACTTCGTTACCTTACTTAAGTAGAAATTTTGGTTATCTATACTTCACTGGAGTAATTATTTTTCAGACGACTTTTTACTTTTACTCCTTACATTTTCATGCAATTATCTGTACTTTTTACTCCTTACATTTTAAAAACAGCCTCGTTACTCTATTTCATTTCAGCCTTTAATAAAAACTATCCAGTTAAATTGCTCCATCCGGATAGAGTGAATTTGGTTGTGGTTGTTTCAGATGTTCTTGTCCAGTTTTGTTCTTACATCCGTTCCCTCAGATTCCTGCAACTAAACTTGGATGTACATTCCAATAAAGGTTAGGATAAATGATAACATGAACATGAAGTTTGACTTTTTGCACCATTACAATACTTGAAACTAGTCATCATATCTGCTGCTCTCTGAGACACATGTTAATGCTCAATAGTACACATATATGCTTCTTTAATATATTTACATTATACTAAGATACATTCATTTTCAATGGCTTTTGTCCTTAATGGCTTTTTTCCCCTTACGTTACTTTTACTTTTATACTTTAAGTAGTTTTGAAACCAGTACTTTTATACTTTTACTTGAGTAAAAAACTTGAGTTGATACTTCAACTTCTACAGGAGTATTTTTAAACTCTAGTATCTATACTTCTACCTGAGTAATGGATGTGAATACTGAAAACACCTCTGCATCTTCATGTGTACAGAATATACGTACACATGGGATCATTCTCTTTCAGTTCAACATCTTCACCAACTGAGCAAGACCGAAGAACCGTCAACAATAGACTTGGACAGAGCTGGAATGGGCTACAAGACCGTCAGCAATAAGTTTGGTGTGAAGAAGTGAATAATAATGGTCTTGGCCTGGAGGTTCATGCAAGATTTCGGCCCATGGACTGCATTTATTTACTGTTTAAGGCCCCGTTTACACATAGCCGGGTATTTAAAAAAACGGATATTTCCCCCTCTACGTTTTGAAAAATTCCATCGTTTACACAAGATCGTTTTCAAAATCTCTTCGTTTACACGAACCCGCATGAATACGCTGTTAAAGGATGCTATGAGCAGCCAAACCTGCAGGGGGCAGTGTAACGAGAAGATAAAGTCATGCTAGCCAATCAGAGTCCTGGAAAAAAACGTCAACAATTGACACGTGTGAAGCCTGAATAATATGGTTCCGCGTTAAATCGACGGCGTAGCCTACGTACGGTGCGTGTCGCCGCGTACCCTGCGCCGTCGGCTCTACGTTGGTGTAACGCGGAACCATAAATCAGCCTGGACTGCCAGTTACTTCCAAGACGGAACGAGAGTCTTTCGTTTGGAGTGACAGAGAAGTGGAGTTACTTTTAAGTGTGACTTTAGAATATAAAACAGGTAAAATACAAGAAAATATTGACGGTGGCCAAACAAATTGTAAACACAGGTGTCACACATGACGCTGGTAACGTTTCTGTTGCATAACGTGACGTTCTGAAGCCTAAATCTCCGGTTTCCTCTGTTTAGACGCAAAAGTGAAAACAGAGTTTTTGAAAATCTCCACTTTGGCCGGAGTTTTCAGAAATTATCGTTTTTAGTGACTTTGAGCTCCATTTTCGTGTAAACGAACGGCCAAAACGCATGAAAACGCCTCCGTTTTTGCTCCGTGTAAACGGGGCCTTAGTTTTCTGAGGTCTCTATATAGAGAAATTAATGTTGTTTTGACCAGTGATTGCCTACATGCCTTTTACACATTCTAGTACAATCCCTGTGAATGACCCTCTAATCAGAAGAAGCTGTTTCGTTGTGCTCATTGATAATTAGATAGGGTTCTGCATTGATTGTTTGTCACCAGTGTGAATGCGCCGCGCGCTGATTGATTGGTCAACAGCGAAGCTACAAGGTAGAAAATGTCAGCACTGAAAAATGTGGCACACTGAAATTATTTTCCCCAAGATTGGAAATGAATGTTTTAGAGAGGTAATTAAGTCTTTTCTAGCTCATTTTGTGTGGTAGTCATTTAACTGACACATGTATTAAGCTGTGACTGGATCTGGGTCAGCCTGGAAGGGCCCGGGGACAAAGGTCGGTCCCAGCTCTAGCCCCGACCTTTACAGCACTCCCCCGCCCAGACGTCGTTGCTTACCCAGGTTGTGAACTAAGGGCTCGAAGCGATCCACTCTCCTCCTGTGTGAAGGACGGTGCTGCCTCGTCCTGACTGTCGACCGGCAGCATCACATTGTCAGGACTAGGACCGGCCCTACGTGCCAAGAGACAGAAGACATACCCATCTTAATTTCACTCCCAATCTGCCAGTGGAACAAGATTTTTTTGCTTGTTATAAGAAGATAAATCCCACTGGCAGATTTTCCTACTTATTTCAAGTGAAAATTGACATGAAACAGGTGAAAATTGTCAAATAAGTTATTTTTCTGGTGATGACTCTAAATGTTGAAATAGCAGTAAAAACACATTCATTGATGAAATGACATAAGGGATGGAAAGGAGGGATGGCAGTTTTACAGGGGGGGTGATTTGGACCGTTTTTATTTCAGGGGGGGATGCCATCCCCCCTCATCCCCCCTCATCCCCCCTCAACTCCAGTACTGCCCATAACCCTTTTTATGTCACTGCTACCATCGTTGATTATTTATCAGTAGCCTTTGTTTAAATCCGAGATGGGGAATTCCTTTCCTCGAGGGCTGGTGTCCTTCATGTTTTTATGTTTCCCTGCATCAACACACCTAGCTCAAGTCTCTTGATGACAGTCCTTTGTATCAGGGTATGTTGAAGAGGTTTTCGAGGACTAGGATTCCCCAACCCCAAAGCAAAAGAGCCCTACATTTTGTGTAGAGATCTATGAGGGTAATCTACACCATTAATACCTATAATTACTTTGGATTATTTTGTTTACTGTTGCCAGTTTATATTCCACATGGACAAACAACAAGATGACTTTCCCTGATGAGACACGCAGGATCATCGCGATCAAACCGCTGCTTGTACAGTAGGGTGCATTGTGAGTGATAACGTCAACCTGACAACAGAAGAACTTCATCAGTCTTCAATGCATAGTTAAAAATAGGCCTTTGTACGCCACGATCCACTCTCCTCCTGTTGGAAGGATGGTGCTGCCTCATCCTGACTGTCGACCGGCAGCATCACATTGACAGGACTGGGACCGGCCCTACGTGCCAAGAGACAGAAGACATACCCAGCTTAATTTCACTCCCTATACAGAATCGAGTGGGTCTACACATCAGAATTAGTTTTATTGTCATTATAAATTATTATAATTATTCAAACATTAAGAATTCAAACTTTAGTTCTTTTGGAAGATTGTGGAAGATGCTGACATCAGTTGAACAACCTGAGACACAGCCCTTTTCTCTGTGGTTGCGAAACTCTGATTTGCCTTCTTCGTACCCTTGTAGAAGTCAATTGTGCTGCAGAGTCAGTGGTCTGAATTTCCTGAGCTCAGCAGAAAATGGACAGAGTTCAGAGACGTATCCAAATAAGTCGATGAGATGTGCCACACAACATATTGCAGTTTTTGGGATTGTTTTTGAGCTGAATATTTAAATTATGAATTTTGGGTATGGAGGATGTAACAATGAGATTTAATCTTAACTGCATGTCCTTTGGACTTACCAAACTATCTTTATTAAACAATGCCAAGGTATTGCTGGTTTTGCATTGGGAATGATCAATCACAGGAGGAGTATCTAAATATAAGTTACAGACTGACATCGTGAACTCCACCTCCATCAATTACAATGGTGAATTCACTTGTCACTTGTTACTTTCCATCACTGCATGTACAAAATGAGGTGACGCTTGGGGCTAGTTCAGGCAAACGATCTCAGCAGTTGATTTGCTTTCACCCCTTTGCATTGCTTTTGCAATTACTCTTTCTCATTATAAGACCTACATCAGGAGCAAGAAGTACTTGTCTCACGTATGCACAGATGGATGTCTCTCACCAGCCAAGTTTGTCACCGTTTTTAGTCCCACGTCCTCCACAGCTGTAGGTTCTGATTCGATTGAGGGACTTAAGGTCATCACCCCAATATCTCCACGTAAGCCTAATAAATGGGGTTGATTAGGGCCTAATCATAAAAACTCAATTAGGTACGGTATTGTTAATGAATGTGGAGAAAAATAGGCCAAAATAGAAAATGGGATGCCTTATAGGTCAGCTGGTTGAGGAGGCACAACCCCGATATGGAGGCTGAAGTACTAGGTTCAAGTCCAAACCTGTGTCCTTTGCTGCATGTCATCTCTCTCTTTCCTGCTCTCCCATCTACTTGCTATCTAAAGGTGACTAGTACCCTAACTGCTGGACAATTTTCGTTAAAGAAGAGATTATTAGGGCCCGAGCACTTACAGTGCGAAGGCCCTATTGTATCTGTAGGAATTTTTTTTTTTTTTCGTTTTTATTTTTCTGACGAAAGGAGGGCCTTTTTTCCCCCTAAACGTGCCCCAAAAGTCACCAAATTTTGCACGCAAGCCAGGCCTGGCGAAAAATTTGATATTTAATGGTTTGCATTAATGGGCGTGGCCTAATGGCTCAACAGCGCCCCCTAGAAAACTTTGTGCCTCAAGCCCCACAATACGGTTTGACGTACATGCACGAAAATCGGTACACACTTGTATCATGTCACAACTTAAAGAAAAGTCTCTTGGCGCCATGGCCGAAACGAACAGGAAGTCGGCCATTTTGAATGCATTGTGTAATTTTGGCACAATTTATGCCATTTCTTCGACAGTTAATACGGCCCGAACCGTAACATACACCCAGGTGTGTTATACATCAAAATGTGCATCTGGCCATGAGACCGAGGGCCCGTTCATCGCTGCTTGCAGCTTTAATTTATAATGTTGTCTGATACATTTTGAATGTTTCTAGAAAGGCTGTGGCATTTCCTTTAACACTTGCAACAGACTGATCATCTCAGGACTTGGGTCTTACAAAAATGAGCTAAAGGCAAAACGGGGTCACATTATTTTCTTTTAAATGGCTATGGTAAATTTATGTTCTAACATTTCCACAATAACACACCAGGTGGATGGAAGTATTAGCATTTCAGTGGAGCTGTGTTGCCATCTGACAAATGCCACAACTTACTGATATCTACAAAGAAAAACATCTGTTTCTCTGAAAAAAAAAAATCAAAAAAAATCTACTTCACTAAATTTGCTAGATTTAGTGAACCAGCAAATAAACAAGTTCTAAATGAGTTTGTTTCCTACTTGGTACTGACAACGGAAATGCACAGAGGCTTTGTTAGAGATATTTTTCCTGGAAACAAACACTGTACGTGTCAAGATTGATGTGAGCAGTGAGAAGAGAAAACTTTGAAGTGAAGCCAATAAATCTGAAACCAACAGAAAAGGGTTTATAAACTGAAATGAACTGCAGTGATAGTTTCATCACTGAAAACAACCATCATCACATAAAAATAGGAATTTAGTACTTTGCTGTAAAGAATGGAATAAAATAAGAACTGAAATGCTTTAGCGCTTGCTATCCTGAATGCCTGGACACATTTCAAAGGTCACATGAAAAAAATGTGAAAGATTCTTCACTTGAGAGTATCTTCTCTGTCACTTCATTTGGGTTTGGTAGTGAGCTGATGAGCTTTGCATGTATTTTGAACTATTTCATTCACGTTTCTGCTGCATCTTTAAGGTCGATTGTGTGAAGTTGTAGAAAAGATTTCAATAGAAAAACAAACTGCAAAAGACTGGTTGCTTTGAACAGCGTCATGAAGACGTGTCTGGTCCTGGGGACCCCCGGTCCTGCAGGTTTTAGATGTTTCCCTGCTTCATTGCACCGTGATACCAGAAGCTGCGTCAACAACAGAGCGGTCCAGACCTTGATGAAGGTGGTGACAACCGTTAATTCGAATCAGGTGTGTTGATGCAACCCGTGGTATTTTCACCAAAGCATGTCAGCAGTAGGGATGGGCGGTATGGACTAAAAAATGAATCACGATAATTTCTGGCATTTATCCCGATAACGATAAAAATGACGATAAAAAAAATACCAATTCAACTCCACCTTTAACTATAAATCTATCTCACTCTCAGATCCGCCATGTTTGTTACACAAAAACGTCATCAATGGGAATTTATCCTTTCTTTCTTTCTTTCTTTCTTTCTTTCTTTCTTTCTTTCTTTCTTTCTTTCTTTCTTTCTTTCTTTCTTTCTTTCTTTCTTTCTTTCTTTCTTTCTTTCTTTCTTTCTTTCTTTCTTTCTTTTGTTTATATGTTTCCCTGCATCAACACACCTAACTCAAGTCTCTCGATGACAGTCCTTTGTATCAGGGTATGTTGAAGAAGTCGAGGACTAAGGTTCCCCAACCCCAAAGCAAAAGAGCCCTACATTTTGTGTAGAGATCTATGAGGGTAATCTACACTAGTGGTTCCCAACCTTTTCTCGTTGTTCCCCCCTACTTGTGTCTAAGACCAGCCAGGCCCCCGGCCCGTCCGTACTAGCACCAAAATAGTCTTTAATTGAAAAAATGAACATTAATTATGTTTTTTTTAATACTTTTCTCTTTGGTTTACTCTGTATACATATGACTTTGTCTTTCGCCAATGTCACCAATGTATAAAATACGCACAAAAGGACATAAAAGGACATAAAATATATAATATGAGACCAACATTTTTTTTAATTTTTCCTTTAACAACCTGTCGGAGTAGATTAAATGTTGAGTAATGATATAATAATAAGGAATGAAATAATTTCCTGTGTTTGTCACCAGTGTATAAAAAACACAAAAAATATTCAAGACATTCATGAATTATTCCTAACAATGTCTTATGAATGACTCATTCACAAATAAAATTTTTACAACTGCATAATTTCAAAGCAGACAAAGTTTTGCGCCCCCCCAGAGATCTCTGGCGGCCCTAAGGGGGGGGGAGGACCCCAGGTTGGGAGACACTAATCTACACCATTAATACCTATAATTAGTTTGGCTTCTTTTATTTACTGTTGCCAGTTTATATTCCACATGGACAACCAACAAGAGGACTTTCCCTGATGAGACATGCAGGATCATCGCGATCAAACCGCTGCTTGTACAGTAGGGTGCGTTGTGAGTGATAACGTCAACCTGACAACAGAAGAACTTCATCAGTCTTCAATGCATCGTTAAAAATAGGCCTTTGTACGCCACTGAAAACATTCTGATCGCTCTGTATGCCGTGCACATGTTTGTGCTGCATCCCTAAGGTCCTCATTGTCTTCTATTTGTTTAACATGATGGAATATGCTAATGTGGCGGCGCATTGCCGAACTGAAACCTGGACACCAATGTCAATGCAGCAGTCAAAGCCACAGAATAAATCTGTAACTCTTTTCATTGAATGTTCCCCCTGGTACTGAAACAATGATGCAAGTGTGTTAAATAAAACAACAACCTCTACAGTAAACGCAGGATTTGCTTTGTGGAGAGAAGCTATTTCTCATTCTGAACACAGTTTTCAAAAGCAAGGCTGGACTTGAAGCGTTGCTGCAAGGGTATGATTTTATGTTTATGATTGCAGAGTGGCAATTCCATTTGAAATTTGCCATGCTTTCTTCATTTCACAGAGACAAGTGTTGCAGTAACACGGGCCTGCAGCTGCTACGATCAACAGAGTTCCATGCAGCGCGCTACATCTACATATGCAGACGCACGAACAAACACCCTGCCCACTCCACATGTCACATGCTGTTTTAGGCTTTCATGTCTCAGCACATACTTTTGATTGGTCCCAACAAGCAAGCAAGGGCGTTTGTTTACTTCCTGGCAGCAAGTAAATATTTTACAGAGTGCCTTCATGTTGGAAATCTGAGAAATGCATGCGAGATAGCTCGTCAGTCACGACTGTAAACAACCTGAAAGTATTGCAGCGAGGAGGAGAAACAGTGATGGGCCTGACCCACTTCACTTGAGCAGCCATGATAGCATGTGTGCAGCAGTTAGAACTAGCCCCTGTTCATAATACTAACTAAGACTTTCAATCAAGTCATTTTTGTCATTGTTTGTTTATCAAAACTGGAGCTAAAAAGTAAAAAAAAAAAAAAAAAAAAAAAAAGCAGCAATACTAAATACCCTCAAGAATCATTAAACTTGTCTTGAATATTGATAAGACTAAGCTTATCATGTTCTCAAAAAAAAGGTCTAAGCCTGTGAACATCCCCCATATCACCTCGTCCCAGGGCTTTGAGATTGAGACTGTGTCCCAATAGGACAGAGGGCCGGCCCCCGTCTACTGGATGGCCGGTGGGGGAACGTGGGTGTCTTACCAGGGCCGGCTTTGCTGGTCCTGCTTCCTGGCTTCGGCCTCCGCTCCTTCCCCCCCTACACGATTCATACGCACATAGGCAAAGGGCGGGGGGTCCGGGTCGTGGGGGGCATTGTCCCGCGTGGCCCGGCACTCCCTGCCTCACGGTTTTACCAGAAAAGTAGACACTGCACATTCAACACTTAATAAATACATTTGACAAGGACACGTAGTTCGGGAGGGGGGGGGTCGGTGTCAAATCGATACTTGGCCCTCCCCCTCCCTGTTTTTATGGCATTAATCACATGCACTCAACACCAGGGGCGGGAGGGGGTCCCACATCACCCGCGTTCCCTCGCCGGCCTGGGATAGGTGGGTCGGGATACCCGGACCTGGCGGGGCTCGCCTTGCAGCCTGGGGTGCCTTCTGGCGGTGCTGGACCCCCCCAGGGAGGGGGAAACGGTGCGTGATTGTGTGTCTGTGTCGGTGAGAATGCGGTGTGGAAGGGTCCTGCCATGGAGGATTTGAGCCTCCATTGGCAGGACAACAAAACTTAATAATTTATCAATATTATATTATACAAAGATGGTTATTATTATTATTTTATTTTTATTATTATTCGCAGGCGGTGGGTTGCCTCCCTCCTACTTCTCCCCTCTGTAGAGTCGCTGGTGGTCTGGGTTCCGGGTTCTTGCCTCTGGTCTCGCGGGTGGCGGGGTTGCTCCCCCCCCCCCCCCCCCCCCCCTCCCCCACTATAGATACACTTCAGGTGGAGCTTTGTTTGGTTTATTACACACACACACACACACACACACACACACACACACACACACACACACACACACACACACACACACACACACACACACACACATATAGCCACTCAGTCACATACATATACACACATACACAGCCACACAAACATATACATACATACATAGCCACAAAGACATGTACACACACAAGTACGCATACACATATACACACACACACATACACACACACACACACACACACACACACACGTACGAACACACATATACACACACACACACATACACACACACACACACGCATGATCATGTACATACACGCATACACACACATAGACATACACCGGCTTGTTCACCTGCATGCTGGCTCTGTAGTTTTTGGGGTTAGGTAGCGGTAGCGGTAGCTTAGCTCAGACTGCGATCAGATCTCAAGATTTGGGTCGATTGCTGTTCGTGTTTTGGTCGGCTCAGTGCCGGTTTCGTGTTTTGTTTGTGGTTTTTTGTTGCAGATTTCCAGTGCTTGACGTGTGTTTCCGTGTGTTCCTGCTTCCTGGATTGGCAGTGGATGTCGTCACCCCCCCCCACCCCCCCCCAAAAAAAAAAAATCACTGGGTTTGTATGTGTGTATTTATGTATGTGTATGCATATGTATGCGTATATATATGTATATATATTAAATATAGTAATAATGCATATATATATATACCTTTGGTTTCTACCTTCATGGTATCAATCATTAATATGTGTGCAGACAAGGTAAGAAAAAAAAAAAAACCTGGGAATTCTGATCGATGACTCTCTCTGTTTTAAGCCACAAATTCATCAACTTGTTAGAAAACTTAAGTTGAAACTGGGGGTTTTCTTTAGAAATAGGGCATGTTTTTCTTTTGATGCTAGGAAGAGGTTGGTTGCAACCACTTTTATGTCTGTGCTGGATTACGGTGACATTCTGTATATGCATGCATCTTCTCAATGCCTCCACTGCTTGACACGGTTTATCATGATGCATTGAGATTTATTACGAATCTGAGAGCTCTCACTCACCATTGTACATTAATGCCCGGGTGGGTTGGTCGGCCTTGTCCACTCGCAGGCTCAACCACTGGTACATTTTCATCTATAAGGCTATTCTTGGTCTGATTCCAATATATTTACAGTCCTACATTGAGCGTAAAGAATCAGGAGGCTACCATCTACGCTCTCAGGAGCGTCTGCTACTATCTGTCCCTAGAGTGCATACCGAGCTGGGAAAGATTCAGGTATGCTGCGCCCTCCTCATGGAACCAGCTGCAAAACACCTTGACTCTGAGAGAGCTGGTCTCACTTAATGCTTTTAAATCGCTCCTGACAGATCTTGAGATGTCCAATTCTGCCTGCAGATGCTATGAGTAATGTCAACAGTGTTTTGTTTTGTTATGTGTCGTGCCATATGTCGGAATCATGTTACTGTGTTGCTGCCTGTCTTGGCCAGAACGCTCTTGTAAAAGAGATTTTTAATCTCAATGAGTTTTGTTTCCTGGTGAAATAAAGGTTAAATTAAAAAAAAAAACATATAGATCCATCTATGGCAGCAATGATTTGCAGCAAATATTTCCTGAATGATATTACTAATTAGTAGTTCATGCTTTCGTGGAGGAATTTTGGCCCATTTATCTTTAAAAAATTATTAATTGAATTCCCAATCATTTTTCAAGTATTGTGGAATTGAATTGAATTAAAAAATTGCTTCAGTTCATTCTGGGTTGTGTGTGTTTGCTAATGCACAGGGGCCTCGTCCTTTCATACTTAAACTTACATCAAAATATGGAAAAGTGCATGCGCAGAGAAATTGTCAGATGTATGAATCTGTGCATACGCTTGTTTCTGTTTGCTGAATCGAGCGCAGCTGCACATGCTACGTGGACCGCGTAGTCTCTTCCTGTTAATAACTATTTAAATGAGTATAAATAGTGTCATGTTTTATCCTTTTGTCCAAATAACAATGACAAACCGAAATGTCATAAAAAGAAAAAAGGAAACTTCAAAGAAGGTGAAATTGGTTTTACTTTTATGAGAGGTGGAGCAAAGATAACATATTTTATTTGGTGGTATTTCCTCTAGTGGAAGTAGTAAAATAAGATATAGTGGGTAGGACGTGTGTGACTAAGACTGTAGACGCAGCAGGATCGGGAAATCGCACAGCAAAAATACAGAAAAAATTTGTCTAACATCAAAGTGAATGTAGAAAGAACAGCTGCTCCACATCAGCGGCGGTGCAGTCGCAGGAGCCCCAGGGACGCCGGAGAAACCCCACATGTAGACCAGACACCGTCACTGGAGGAGCTGCACTCTCTAGCAGATACACATGACTCACATCATCTGAGAGTACATTAAATAAAAACATTATGTAGGCACTGCTCATTCCCATCACTGAGAACCAACCAAACTTTTAGCATGTTAGATTCAGGTTAAATAGACTAGATCTGGAAATCTGTGCGTTGATGTAAATTGCATTTTAAAGGGGATCTATTATGAAAAACAGGTTTTTTCTTTCTTTAACATATATAAAGTGGTCTCCCCTCAGCCTGCCAACTCAGAGAAGGAGGAAAGAAACCAAACTCTGCAGAGTCTGTACAGCCGCCCGGATGAGCCGTCCAGTGTGATGTGGATCTACGAGCCAATAAGATTCTGCTCCCGTCTCGCTCCTGTCAAAATGTTGAGAAAAAAGTGGAAATGTTGAGAAAAAAGTTGAAATGTCGAGAAAAAAAGTCGAAATCTCGAGAAAAAAGTTGTAAAGGCCGAGAAAAAAAATTGAAATTATGAAATTAATGTTGAAGTACAATTTCAAGAAAAATAGTCGAATTGTGGAAATTAATGTTGAAAAAAAGTCGAAATATCGAGAAAAAAGTCAAAATGTCGAGAAAAAAGTAGAAATGTTGAGATTAAAGGAGACCTATTATGAAAAACATGTTTTTTCTGTCTTTAACATATATAAAGTGGTCTCCCCTCAGCCTGCCAACTCAGAGAAGGAGGAAAGCAACCAAATTCTGCAGAGTCTGTACAGCCGCCCGGATGATCGTCCAGTGTGATGTGGATCTACGAGACAATAAAATTCTACTCCCGTCGTTACGTAACAACAGGAGCGATGTGTGAAACCACGCCCACAACTAACTCCGCTGGCCGGAGCTACCACCATTTTTTCGCATCATTCGCGTCATCGCGTCAGGCAGCCAATCAGCACAGAACCTCATTATCATAGCCCCGCCCACTCAGAATCCTGCATAGATAATGAGGTTAGAGAATGGGAAGATAAAGACATGGCTCCGAGGCTGAATTTCTTATTTATTTAGCAAAAACAATCAAAAGCTTGTTTTTAAGACATTCAAGGTCCTGTTTAAAATAGGTACCCGTATTTTCGCGACCATAAGGCGCACATACATTTTTATTAATTTTTTTTAAATGTGCCGGGCGCCTTATGAAACAGTGCGCCGTGTCTATTACCTGAATTACGGTAATGTAAGGCCGGCCACCATGAGAACGGTAAAAAGAGAAGGGGGCGGGTGAAGCCCCCGTGAGTTGCGGTTTGAATGAGACCATCCACTGAGCTGTTTAATGCGGAAACAGAAGATGAAGACTTTTAAGGATTTGCTTGATGTGTAAAGTGAAATAAAATACAATCAAAAAAAAAAAACAATCAAAGTTTTGCTCCGCTCTATTTTTAAATAAGCACACTTGTGTGCGTGTTCTGCAGCGCGTGTGTTTTGCATGTCGGAACCGAGGATGCACCTGCCGTGGGTTTGCGGGTCTGATCGCCGCATCCCCTGGGCAGATCCGGCTGAAATGCCGGTGCTCTTTCCCCGGGAGCCCCTGCTACCAGTCCATGTGGGTTCCTCCGGTCCCGGCCGGTCGGAACCGGTCACTTTCCCCGGTTGAAGCCGCAGTGATGCACGCTGCTCCAGCCCGACTTCTTGGTTCCCCAAGCGGTCCGATTGACCTGGTTCCCGCCCGCTTTGGGAGCAGAGATTTCTGGGGTACGTCTCAGGTCTGATCAGCTTCACCCTCCGAGATTTTCAGCGAAATCTGTCGGTTACAAACCCGGTACCGGATCCCGACATGCGTGCCTGTGTGTTTCGCTGCGCGACACACATACATTTTCATTTATGTGGTGCTTGCCTGCCGCGCTGATGGACAGAAACTATGGTGATTTTAAAAAGAAAAACTTTTTATAAGACGTTTCCAGCCGGAGTCATTATGGGATGAAGGGATGATCGTGGGGGGGGGGCGGACCCGGGACGCGGGACGCGGGACAGCTGCGGTCGGGATCCGCAGCACAACGGGGTATGAAAAGTTTATTTACTCTTGTGCTTGCCTGCCACGCTGATGGACAGAAACTGCTGGCTATGGTGATTTTTAAAAGAAAAGCGTTGCCTAAACAGACTTTTCCAGCCAGAGTGAAATGAAAAGGGCTGGTGGCTGAGACAGGTCTATGTGCGGCGACCCGGTGGTTTTTTTAAATTCTTTAATGCGGAAACAGAAGATGAACCTTTGAAGGGTTTGATTGATGTGAAAAGTGAAATAAAATATCAAACTAAGTTTTGCTCCTGCTCTACTTTTAAATAAGCACTCTTGTGTGTGTGTTCTGCAGCGCGTGTGTGTGTTTTGCAGCGCGCGTGTGTGCAGCTCCGTGTCTGTAGACTGCGCCTTTTGGGTCGGTGCGCCGTATGTGTGTTTTAAAACCAAAAATGACACACAAAACTGAGGGTGCGCCTTTTCACACGGTGCGCCGTATGGTCGTGAAAATACGGTATTAGATGTCATAATAGGTCCCCTTTAATGTTTGCTTGTTCAGACTCTTACATACGATATATATATATATATATATATATATATATATATATATATATATATATATATATATATATATATATATATATATGCATAGGCTAAATGACTGCTTATTGGATTGTGAGTCTGGCACACATGAATAAGTTAAGACTATTACAGAGAGGAGCAGAAATGGAAGGCTAGGCTTCAGCCCACAAGTGTGCGAACAAACCCAAACAAGTCTCACATCCCTGCCACGTAACGGCTCTGTGACCGGAGGCCCTTCATCTGCTCGTGCACGAGTGCTGGAATCTATGTCGGTCACCTCCAAATGACAGGGCTTTTATTCCACCACGGGGCAAAGCTGCAGGCTTGCCAGGGATTTCTATCCGACACCGACACGAGAGCCAGAGCTAGCCGAATCAGCCACAATGTCGATCTTCGGAAAGATAGAAAAAGATGAAAACTAATAGGGAAATGAGGGGGAATTGACAAAAAAATCAAAAAAGAAGTTAAGAGACAGAGAAAGAAATTGTAGAAGACTCTGTGAAACTGGATAAAATTGCGGTTCGGGCATAGATGAATTAAGGCATGTGTTTCATTGGTTTCATGTTTCATGCTCTAGTTTTAAATTCAGACCAACATGGGTTCAGAACATGTGAGTTGGATTAAAACGGATTCACATTCCCCTAAAGCAAGCAGAAATATGAATGAAAAAAGTATGTCTGGCAAAAGAACCTGGAATGAAATAAATACGTGTGTGGGTACGAGGGATGGGCGGTATGGACTAAAACCACATTCAGTCTTTGGAGCCAAATCACTGCTGTAAAAGATACTAAATACTAAACTACAGCAATTAAACTGAATTAATAAAAAACAATTAAATGAGTTACACCTGTACTGTAAAACTGTAATGACTCAGATCCTCCATGTTTGTTACACAAACACGTATCAACGGGAATTTATCTTTCTTTCTTTCTTTCTTTCTTTCTTTCTTTCTTTCTTTCTTTCTTTCTTTCTTTCTTTCTTTCTTTCTTTCTTTCTTTCTTTCTTTCTTTCTTTCTTTCTTTCTTTCTTTCTTTCTTTCTTTCTTTCTTTCTTTCTTTCTTTCTTTCTTTCTTCCTTCCTTCCTTCCTTCCTTCCTTCCTTCCTTCCTTCCTTCCTTCCTTCCTTCTTTTTTCCCTTCCTTCCTTCCTTCCTTCTTTTTTCCCTTCCTTCCTTCCTTCCTTCCTTCCTTCCTTCCTTCCTTCCTTCCTTCCTCCTACTCTCTCCTTCCTTCTTCCCTTCCTTCCTTCCTTCCTTCTTTTTTCCCTTCCTTCCTTCCTTCCTTCCTTCCTTCCTTCCTTCTTTTTTACCTTCCTTCCTTCCTTCCTTCCTTCCTTCCTTCCTTCCTTCCTTCCGTCCTTCCTTCCTTCCTTCCTTCCTTCCTTCCTTCCTTCCTTCTTTTTTCCCTTCCTTCCTTCCTTCCTTCCTTCTTTTTTCCCTTCCTTCCTTCCTTCCTTCCTCCTACTCTCTCCTTCCTTCCTTCCTTCCTTCCTTCCTTCCTTCCTTCCTTCCTTCCTTCCTTCTTTTTTCCCTTCCTTCCTTCCTTCCTTCCTTCCTTCCTTCCTTCCTCCTACTCTCTCCTTCCTTCCTTCCTTCCTTCCTTCCTTCCTTCTTTTTTCCCTTCCTTCCGTCCTTCCGTCCTTCCTTCCTTCCTTCCTTCCTTCCTTCCTTCTTTTTTCCCTTCCTTCCTTCCGTCCTTCCTTCCTCCTACTCTCTCCTTCCTTCCTTCCTTCCTTCCTTCCTTCCTTCCTTCCGTCCTTCCTTCCTTCCTTCCTTCCTTCCTTCCTTCCTTCCTTCCTTCCTTCCTTCCTTCCTTCCTTCCTTCCTTCCTTCCTTCCTTCCTTCCTTCCTCCTTCCTTCCTTCCTTCCTTCCTTCTTTTTTCCCTTCCTTCCTTCCTTCCTTCCTTCCTTCCTTCTTTTTTCCCTTCCTTCCTTCCTTCCTTCCTTCCTTCCTTACTTCCTCCTACTCTCTCCTTCCTTCTTCCCTTCCTTCCTTCCTTCCTTCTTTTTTCCCTTCCTTCCTTCCTTCCTTCCTTCCTTCCTTCCTTCCTTCCTTCCTTCCGTCCTTCCTTCCTCCTACTCTCTCCTTCCTTCCTTCCTTCTTTTTTCCCTTCCTTCCTTCCTTCCTTCCTTCCTTCCTTCCTTCCTTCCTTCCTTCCTTCCGTCCTTCCTTCCTCCTACTCTCTCCTTCCTTCCTTCCTTCCTTCCTTCCTTCCTTCCTTCCTTCCTTCTTTTTTCCCTTCCTTCCTTCCTTCCTTCTTTTTTCCCTTCCTTCCTTCCTTCCTTCCTTCCTTCCTTCCTTCCTTCCTTCCTTCCTTCCTTCCTTCCTTCCTTCCTTCCTTCCTTCCTTCCTTCCTTCCTTCCTTCCTCCTACTCTCTCCTTCCTTCTTCCCTTCCTTCCTTCCTTCCTTCTTTTTTCCCTTCCTTCCTTCCTTCCTTCCTTCCTTCCTTCCTTCCTTCCTTCCTTCCTTCCTTCCTTCCTTCCTTCCTTCCTTCCTTCCTTCCTTCCTTCCTTCCTTCACGTACGTTGTGCGTGGATTTAACGCAGAACCATAAATCAGCTTATCGTTTTTGCAGCGCGATGACAAATTCTTACCGCAGGGAACTTTGTTGACGGTTTATCGTGAACGGTAAAATATCACCCATTCCTAGTGGGAACTGCACATTCTATAACCCTGACTTTCTAGTGAAGTAAGAAGTTGAAACGGACACGACCTCCAATGACTTTTTAGCACAGAAAAACTTTAGATGGTGAACTAAATTAAGATGATCATATGATGTATAACTCATCCATATAAATAAGTGACCCACATAAGCTCTGATAAAGATAAATAACTCACCAATAAATAACTAAAAAAGACAGACACAGCTATTATAGCCACAAAGAAACATTCCACGGCATAATACTAATCTGACATTCCCTGTATAATATGTCAAAGATGAAAAATGGAATGCCTCAGCATGTCTTAAGTGATAATATTATTCACAAGCAGCAGGGTATAGCTCAATGCTATTAAGGCATTATGAGGGCTTAATTTAGCATGAATAGGTTTTTGCTTTATAAAAAATTTAAATTTAGTATAAATTAATAGCTCAAAGACCCAATGGGGAAAAAAGGGTTGCGAGATACTGCTTTGTCATTATATTATACACAACTGAGGGGGCAAAAAAAAAAAAACAGTTGTGAAAAATGAAGCCCTGAGTTCAAAGCTACTTCAATCAGGATCCATTTCTCTGCTGGATAAATAATTGAGTATTAGCTCTAACAGCCTTGAAGCTTGGCCCTGTTTTTTTTTTTTTTTTTGCAAAGGCTTGGGCATGAATAAAACACTGTTTGACCTGCAGATCGGTCCCTTCTGCAGGGAGACGGTACAGTATGTGCAGTAGCATGGATATTGTTCGAGGTTTCTTCTTCTTTGGCTACTCCTTTTGTGTTCTCCGTTGCTGCATATTCAATTCTGCTCATCCGTCTCTGTCGTTAACTCCTGTGTGCCTGCATGTCTCGCTTTCACTCGCTCACAGTTCTCACTCATTACCGTGTTATTATACCCTCTCTGCTTCCCAGACACTCGAGCCTCTTGTGGAAGACTCTTAATGAATGAGCTTCTTCCTGCAGAGCACGTTAAGAAAATACTACAACATTCAGTATTCCATGCAGTCCAGCCTAGTTCAGCAGATAATTGATTCAGAGAGGAAGGAAATTTGGTAACCATTTTCAATAATTACTCAGAAATTCAAAGAAAAATAATGTCACTCATTCAACCTTTATTTAACCCCCAAAGACATGACAAGTTCACATATGTGAAGATCACATGCTGGGTACCATAATATTTAATTATGCGTGAGAAGGGCCAAAAATAACAAACAAGAGCTTGGGTCTTAGGACGTTAAAGTAGCCATGACAGCAGGATTGCATAGCATTATGTCTTCAAAATAAGGTTTATTTGTTTGATAAACAGTCCCTGTATGCAATCATTTGCAAATCACAATAACCCATACTACGACGGAGTATTAGGGCCAAACTAAGACAAAAAAAATGGAAATTACGAAAATAAAGTCATAATAATATGAGAATAAAGTCGTAATATATAATATAATATATAAATATAACTTCACAAGATGCTCAATATTCCTCATTTTAACACAGGGAGAAGAGGCTCTTCCTGTTAGAGTTCTCATAAATTATATTCTCATAATATTACGATTTTATTCTCATAAATTACAACTTTATTCTCATAATATTACGACTTTATTCTCATAAATAACCACTTAATTCTTGTAATAGGCTATTACGACTTTATTCTCGTAATATTACGACTTTATTCTCATAATATTACGACTTTATTCTAGTACGACTTTAATCTTGCAACATTATGACTTTATTCACATAATTTTAAGACTTTATTCTCATTATATTATGACTTTATTCTCGTAATATTACAACTTTATTCTCATAAATTACCACTTTATTCTTGTAATAGGCTATTACGACTTTATTCTCGTAATGTTACGACTTTATTCTCGTAATATTACGACTTTATTCTATTACGACTTTATTCTCGCAACATTATGACTTTATTCACGAAATTTTACGACTTTATTCTCATTATATTATGACTTTATTCTAGTAATTTCAATTTTTTTTTGTTTTAGTTTGGCCCTAATACTCCGTCGTACCATACATGTTCACACAAAAAAGTAGCGAACACAACAATGTTCTGGGTCTCTGGAAAGCGCCGAGAGACAACTTTTGTTGTATTAGATGCTATACAAATAAAATTGAATTGAAAATTGAACAATATTTACAGCGCAAGATATTATTTCATAAATCCATCCATCCATCCAGTTGGGACGTGGGCAATAAAACAAAAAAGTAGGTAAATGATCATAAAAACAAACAGTTGGGGTACATGAAGAGCACCTTGGAAAGGCAGGATCTATCAGAAGAAAGATGGACATGGTTCATCTTTAAGATGCATCAATACTAGGGCTGGGGATCGATTCAAATATCAAGAATCGATTCAATTCCGATTCTTAAGATTCAGAATCGATTATCACGATCCGATTCGATCCGATCCGATATTGATTTGGGTTAGTGTTAATAAAACTGTTTTTTCAGCTGTTGCATGAATTATATGACTGTAGTTATGCAACATATTAATACTAGTATTATATTGAGATTAAACAGCAAGTATTGGCAGCTAATGATGCTGTACGGACCAATCAGCTCCCAGAATGCTGATAGAACTGCTTTCAGAAACATCGTGGGTCAGAATTATCAAACAGATCCAGGGAGGAAACAGAGACGGATGAAATCGCTTTTATTTTTTCCCCATTTATGAGAATTTGGTTTTTAACATTTATGCAAATGTAACCCCAAGACAGTATATAAAGCAAAGAAATATAGACAATTTATGCAATTATAACTGAAAACTTTAATGTTTTCATACCTTTAAACATATTTAAAGGCAAAAACATGGCACCAGTTATTCTCCTGTCCAACAAAATATTCCTTTTTTGGGCATAAACAAAAAAGTACCAAAAGTTGTAATGTAATGATGAAAAAAAACATTTTTTGTTGTTTTTTTTTTTTTAAATCGATCTTTAGACATATGAATCGATTTTTAGGAATTAATATGAGAATCGATTTAAAATCGGAGAATCGATTTTTTCAACACAGGCCTAATCAATACATTGTGAAAAAGTTTCAGAATAATTTTCCCTGGTGTATAATTGCGAAAACTTCAACTATCTCATCATGAAACATATCAATAGAATTTTACCCCAGAATCTACAGTATAGGAATTTCTGGGCTTAAGGAACAAGGCTGACAATCAATTAGATGTCTGCGATCTTGGGTCCTCATGTGGTACTGCATAAAAAAAAGGCATCATTCTCTCCTGAAAATCATTGCATGTACTGATACAAACTTCCTAATTTAGGAATAGTGCTTGATGTGTCTTTCACCAATGCAAAATAAAAGTTGAGATGAGGAAGAAGCCATAGGCCTACTATGCCAACATGAGCCAGAAACCCTCTCTTCTTCTCGGAGACAAAGCTCATCTAAAAGAGCCTGCGGCTAACTGGAAAACTGTCCTGAGAATTGAGATTTTAAATTATTTTTGATCATTTTAAATATAGTACATTTTTTCTGTCTTTTAGTTTAGTGTGAAATTTTTACTCTTATCGTTCAAACACAGTTATTTATTTAAGTATATTTTTCTTTGATCTTTTTTGTCTTATTTCTTATTGCAGATGTCTTTAATTCCTCATTTTAGTGGTTGTTGAGTGCATATTTTTATGTTTTATGAGGCACTTTGCTCAACTGACTTCTTTTCTTTTTTTAAAAATATTTTTTATCCCGGATTTTTTCCCATTTTATCACCCAGTGCTCCTACCTAACAGTCCTGGGCATTGCCATCCTCTACCAACCCCGGGAGGGCCCTGCACTGAGCTCAGGTCTCCTCCTTAACCTGAGGAGTGAGCAGGCCGCTTCTTTTCACCAGACAGGGTGGGGCTTCTCCGGCCGAACGTAGCGCGTGGAAGGATCACGTTATTCCGGCCAGATCCTCCCCACCCCATCTGGCGCCCTGGCTGGCCAGAGGGGGCAGTATAGCCCAGGACTGTGTGCAACTCAATTACCGTTACCAAACGGTGCGTTACTCCGTTATTTCTGGCTACAGTGAAGCTTTTTTTCCCCGCACGCGGATACCAGAGGAAACGGAGCGGGCGTTAGTGTGTGCATTCAAAAACATGACAGTCATGAGCCAAGAGAAGGCGAGTTTCGCAACGTGGAGATATTGTCATTACAGTAATCCCTGGTTTTTCGCAGGGATGACGTTCCAAAAAGAACCCATGATAAGTGAAATTATTTTTACAATTATTATAGAAGGCTTCAAATTGCGGAATTCAGCACCTCCTCGTACGTATTTCACTTCTGACTGCCGCTGCATCCCAACTCTGTAGCGTCTTTTTCTCCTAAAGCCGCGGTGCAGGTGGGTTTTTTTGAGAGAAGAAAATATTTATGGGTCGTTGTTGTCGCTCTTTTTTCTTCTGGGCAAAAAGATTCATATAAACCGACACCATGGATTATATCTGAGACTGTAATAAACGATTCATCAAAGGTCCCGTTCTTGAGCTGCTGCTGAAGCTCATTGGCCGTTCTCAGCTTGTTGCTAAGCAACCAACGTTATTGATACAGGAAGTGAAGAAGCGGGGAGACTGTTTAGAATGCAGAACACGATGCACAATGTAAATTCATACAGTACCTGCTGAAATGAAGGCTAGAGGGGCATTAATGGGAGCATTTAAAATGTTTTTATTTAAAGTAACTAAAAAGTAACTTTTCACAGTAACACATTACTTTTTGGTCTAAGTAACTGAGTTACTTTTTAATGAAGTAACTAATAACGGTAACTAGTTACTATTTTTCAGTAACTAGCACTGGGAAAACTTTTCTGCAGGGAAACCTATATCCTTGGATTCACGCGAATGCTAATATAACATGTGCAACTAGTAAAACAGTTTTGCAGACCAGTCCTTCCCCATAGAGCAACAACACTCCTTTACAGAAGTAGCTTTGTGTTCCCCCTACCTGGAAAACAATGCACTTTGAAAAAAAAATACAAAAACCTCTTACTTGCGAAGAGCCCCCAGAGCACAACACAGACACAGAACTGTTCATCTTTTCAGATCCTGACTGGACAGAAGCTGTTTTGATGCTGCTCCAGAATATTAGACAGGAAGTCCTAATGCTAAGGCTAATCACCCTCCTGACACTGTAAAAAACAGCTCTATTTGGTCAGGACTACGGTTGCCAACCGTCCCTTGAAAAACGGAATCGCCCCGTATTTATAAACTAAAGTACGTGTCCCGTATTGAGCTGAAAAGGGACGTACTTTGTCCCGTATTACTGTGAGAGTCAAAAAATAGTCATAAAATGCCAATGGAAAATGGCATTTAGCTGTTGAGTTCATAAGTTATTTTTTTCTGTTTTACTACAACTGTAGCTACAGTCATGGCTTTTCAGTCAAGTTTTCTACACACTTTCTGTTTGCACTTTTGTTATTGCACTATTACAAAATGGATGTTCTGCTTTCCTTCTATTGTTTTTGTGGCAGGGTGGGGGAGCAGCCACTCAGCTGATTGGGCACAGGTGTGCCCAATCAGCCTCTCCACCCTGCCTGGCTTCATAAAGAGCAGCTGCACACCAGCAAGGGTCTCTGCTGGGAGAGGGCTCTGCTGGAGGTTCTGCTGGTGCACGTGTGTCTGGGTGGAATAAAGGAGTTCCTGCACTAAACCCTGTGTCCTCTGTCCTGTCGGGTGACCCCCGTAGCACTAGCCTTGCTACAGTTTTATATTAAATTATACAATTTTAAGTTAAGCAGGACTGGTTTCTGTTTAAGAAAGATACTTATTTTATTCAGTTCATATTGTTATTTTGTATTAGTCCAGCTGTTTAGCTATAAAATGTATAGGAATCGTTCAGTTTGTGATACAAGCATGAAATTTGGTACACACATAGCCAAAGGCATTCCAAAAATAACTGGACGTGGAGCCATTGTGAATTTTCAACATGGCGCCCATGGCAGCCATTTTTCAAAATGGCCGTCAGAAACAAGTGTTTTCTAATGAGTGATTAGTTGAAATGAGTTGCCAGTTTGCCCTGGCTGAGCTTCAACATCCACTCTATTACTTATCCATTCATTGGATGGCTCAGTTCTTACAGATATTAGGATCTTTTTTGGTTTATTAGTTCAAAGTTTGTTTTTATGTATAATAGATCTATTTTCATGAAATGACGGTATATATTTTATTTTGGCTAATATGGCTGTTATCATGACAGAAACAGTTGTCATGTTCAGTTTTGAGGTAGAAGGAAGCTTCTGGCCAATTCCAATGTTTCAAATGTGATTTCTGCATCATAAATAATGACTGATTAGACACCAAGATCATCCATATCAGACAGTCACACAAATGATGGCTGTAAAGAACCCAGTTACATTTTAGATTGCCTTTTTATATATTGAGTGTTCAGATCTTTTTATTGAGAGCTTATTTTGAAACTTGCATGTTTTAATTTGGTTTCCTGCTATTTTGTGTGTTGAGTCAAATACTTTTATTTTGAAAGGGCTGCGCGACGCAGTTGCAAAGGGTGACGCAATAGGATGTGCGAGCACCAGAGAGAGAAACGGCGCGTGTTTTCACAGTTATAAAGCAAAACCGTGCATTTGTTATTTTTTGTCTTTGAGACTCAATATAGTTTAGCACCCCCCGAAGAGGCATAAGGTTAGTAACTTTGGTTGTGTTTTTTGTTTATAAAATGAACACGTTTTTGGAGAAGAAAGCTTGTTACAATTGAATGGTTTGTTTTGTTTACACTCCTCTTACTCCTTTTTGTGTGCAAACAAATTGATAATTATTATGAGCATATTCTTACAGTATGGACAAACGTGTTTCATGATAGTGTATTTACATTATTAAAAAGGTTAAAAGAAGGTATTTCATTACTTGATTTAAAAACAGCTGTTATGGTAAATTTAATTCAGTATATAAGATGATGTTGTATAATTCATGTGCCTTAAATGTTTGACCTTTAACTGCAGTAATTAATAATGGTTTTGGAATTTAAAAATACTGTAAAAGACTTTCAAATACTTTTTGTTTTATTATTTACCTGTGTGATTGAGTGACAGTATTGCTCTTTATAAGTATGTCAAATAGTAACTGAGCTTGTGGTTTGTTTAACTTTTTCTGACAGTTCTCACGTTGGTTTATGGGTTTAAATAAATTCATTACCATCAGTCAAAGACTTGACCATCTTTCGGCGGGGACCGCTACAGTGAGAACTTCACCTTCATCTGCTGCAACACACTGCCTACGGATTCTACGGCACGGCACACAAGACAGTGAGTTGCAAAGGCTGAGTGTTGGTCAAAAGAACTATTAAAGACTGTTACACTCAAGATGGATGACATAACGGAACAAATAAAAGAGCTACAAATGGAAGTAGAAGAGAGCAGAGACGTACTGGCTAACGCAAATGATGAATGTATCACAACTCAAGAATTAAAGGGCACAATTGAGTGTAACGAAAAGCAACTGGCCGAGCTCCAACTTAATGTGGATGGAACAGATCAGTTGACAATACCAATATCAACTAAAGAATTAAAGGGCACAATGGAGTGCCCACTTCATTTGGATGAAACACATGATTTGCCAATGACACTGCAGCGTTCTGTACGTCCTAAAGTCCTTACGGAGAAAATGCTCGCCTATCAAACAGAGGACCTGAAAAAAAAGGAGAACAAACTGCTTAGCACCTATGAACAGTGGAAAATGCTAATAAGAATGGCCAGAGAAAATTTGAAAAATGATATGCCAGAAGAGGATTTGACTACATTAGCAGACCTACTTGACAAAAGAAAAGAAGAACTCATGAGAAAATATGATGAGATCAGAGCACGTGTCAGTCCATCTACTAATCTGAGGTGCAAAATAGATGCGTGTGAAGCTGTAACCAGAGACATTATAAAAATCATCTTTGAACGGATAACAGAAGTGAATGGCGATTTTGATGCACAGCGTGAAAGAGAAGCTCTGCATCAGCTTCTTATTCCCACCTACGCTTACTCCATATATGGTACTGCCTCACTGCAAAGTACCTCCCTGTCACACCCAGAATCCACCTTATCTGCCAAAAGAGCAGAAGCAGCCGCAGAGCTTGCAGCAAATGAGACTAAATTTAAATTAATGCAAGAAGAAAGAAAGCAAAAAGAAAAGATCAGAATATTGGAAGAACAACACCAGAGGGAGTTGGAGATACAAAAATCTCAATTGGAGAGTCTTCAGGTAGAAAGAGACATTGAAACCTCTCGTGCCAGACTGGAAGTCTACGAGCGAGAAATGAAGCAGGACATGGTTAGACTGCCTATGCAACAGAGCAACACACAGGTGTCGTCTACCCCCCTTGTAAGAAACAGAAAGCCCTCTGCTATCACCCCATCGCCCCTTAGTGATGTGTACCTTTTACCCCGAGCAGTCCAGGACACGGTTAGACTGCCTATGCAACAGAGCAACACACAGGCGTCATCTATTCCCCCTGTGCAAAACAGAAACCCCTCCACTGCTACCCCATTGCCTGCCATTAGTACCTCATCGCCTCTTAGTGATGTTTATTATTTAGCCCAAGCAGTCCAAGACAGCATAGCTACTAACAGACTACCAATGCCAGAACCCACCGTGTTTAATGGAGACCCCATTCTCTTCATTGAATGGAAAGCATCATTCATCTCACTGATAGACCGAAAAGCTCTCGCTGCAGCAGATAAACTTTATTATTTAAAGAAATATGTCACTGGCCCTGCTCACAAATGCCTTGAAGGTACCTTTTTTAGAAATGATGATGAGGCATACAGAGATGCATGGAAGAAGCTCAACCAACGATACGGTCAGCCATTTGTTGTCCAAAGAGCTTTCAGAGATAAGCTATCGCAATGGCCCAAAATACAGTCTAAGGATGTTGAAGGGTTAAGAGCATTTGCTGACTTCTTAAACGCCTGTCTACAAGCCATGCCCCATGTGAAGGGCCTAGAAATATTAAGTGACTGCGAAGAAAATCAGAAATTGCTGCAGAAGGTTCCTGAATGGGTTGCAGTACGTTGGAATCGCCAGGTCTCAGAAGCTCTTATGGAGGGCCAAGAGTTTCCCACCTTTGAAGAATTCACAAAGTTTGTGTCCAGAGAAGCCGAAATAGTTTGCAACCCAGTAACATCCCTACATGCGCTCCACTCAATTGACTCTCCTCATGAGAAAAGAACCTCAAAGGAAATAAAAGGAAGCAAGTCTGTTTTCAACACCCAAACCGCAGTGACTAGTGATAATGAACAAACAGCAAACATTGAAAACCCAAGGCAACCTTTCCCCTGCAGATGGTGCAAAAGTGATGATCATCAACTTCACAATTGCTCAGAATTCATAAAAGTCTCCCTTGATGACAGACGGAAGTACATGAAGGATAATGGATTGTGTTACGGATGTGTAAAGTCAGGCCACAGCGTAAAGGCATGCCGTTACCGGCACACTTGTGACGTGTGTAAGGGAAGACACCCTACTTGTCTCCACGACGAAAACTTCAGAAAGGGTGAAAATAGAGAAAGGCCTATATTCGCTAATACTGCAGCTAGCTGTGCTTCAAATGAGACCACGACAGCTATGACACTCAATGTCACCAGAGTGGGTAAGTCACACAGCACTTCTATGATAGTCCCTGTATGGGTGTCCTCTGCTAAAAATCCACAGAATGAACAGTTGGTCTACGCATTATTAGACACTCAAAGTGACAGCACTTTCATTGACAAAGACGTAAGCAACAAGTTACAAGCGGACACTTACCCTGTAAAACTGAAACTTACCACTATGCTTGGAGAGAGCAAGGTCATGAAATGTGAGAGTGTATCTGGTCTCCGTGTGAGGGGCTACACTTCATCTGTGCACATTGATCTTCCTCCTTCATACACCAAGGATTGCATTCCTGTAAACCGCGATCACATACCCATTCATGACACAGCAATGCAATGGCCACACCTAACAGCTATCGCAGATCAGATGCCACCCCTTCTCGGATGTGATGTAGGACTCTTAATTGGATACAACTGTCCCAGAACGCTGGCACCCAGACAAGTGTTGTCAGGAAAAGACAACGAGCCCTATGCCATTTTAA
The DNA here is from genome assembly GCF_033807715.1 of Cololabis saira. Taxonomy (NCBI): domain Eukaryota; kingdom Metazoa; phylum Chordata; class Actinopteri; order Beloniformes; family Belonidae; genus Cololabis; species Cololabis saira. Next base: position 5,791,519 of record NC_084595.1, on the reverse strand, counting down.
CTGATTTGGGATGGAGTATTGTGGGCTGCACAACGCCATGCCTTGACGAGACAGCTTCTCATTTGTGTCACAGAGTCACTGTGAAAGAACTGCTCCCACTGACACCGATGGATGTGTTAAGCGTCCTAGAGTCAGACTTCAAGGATATCAAAACGGATGACAAGACTGTTTCACAAGAAGATCTCGTTTTCCTGCAGAAACTCGAAAATGGTATTAAGAAAAACGAAACGGGACATTATGAGATGCCGTTACCATTTAAACAACGGCCCCACTTACCTGATAGCAAAAAGCTAGCTGAAATCAGACTTGATCACCTGCGACGGAAGTTCTGCAAAAACGAGAAATATAAGAAAGACTACACTGCTTACATGAGAGAGATCATAGACAGAGGAGATGTTGAAGAAGTATATGAGGAGGAAATCAAGCTGTTAAACAAAGGAATGCAGTTACCACAGTGCAACAAACTACGCCACCTCGATGTCTTTCTTGACGGAGACGGTATCCTCAAGGTGGGAGGAAGACTTCACTATGCATCTCTCCCTGATTCATTCAAGCACCCAATAATTATCCCTAAAGATCATCATGTGACAAAGTTGATAATAGCTCACAACCATGAAAAGGCAAAGCATCTAGGAAGAAAACAGCACAAACGTTATGGCCTACTCTTTACCTGTTTCTGCTCACGGGCTGTCCACATAGAAATGCTGGAAGATATGACCACTGATGCCTTCATTAACAGCCTACGATGCTTAATTTCCTTACGAGGTGCAGTCCGTCAAATCCAGTGTGATCAAGGCACCAATTTTGTTGGTGCAAAGAATGAATTCAAAGCAGCTCCACGAGAACTTGACACACAGAGACTGAGTACATTTCTGTCACAATCCCAGTGTGACTTTGTCATGAATGGCATCCACTCCAGTCATGCAGGTGGTGTGTGGGAGCGCCAAATAAGAACGATCAGAAGTGTTCTGGACTCCACTCTATCACTTGCCCACGACAGACTCAACGACGCTTCATTACGGACTCTACTCTATGAAGCCATGGCCATAATCAACAGCCGACCCCTCACCGACGACAACCTGAACAGTCCAGACAGTCTACAACCACTTACCCCCAATCATCTGATCCACATGAAGTCCAACATCGCTTTACCTCCACCTGGTACCATCTCCAGAGAAGACCTTTACGCAACAAAAAGATGGCGCAGGGTACAGTACCTAGCAGAGCAGTTCTGGGGCCGCTGGAAGCGTGAGTATCTACAGAACGTTATCGCCAGACAGCGCTGGCACTCTCCAGTGAGGAACTTACAAATAGGTGATATATTGATGGATGCAGATGAATTGTCACCTAGAAGCGAATGGAAACTCGCAAGGGTCTTAGAGACTGTTATCAGTAAAGATGGACTGATAAGGAAAGTGAAAATCTCGGTAGGAGATAAGGGACTAAATAAGAATGGTGAACGTCTAGGAAACTACACCGTGTTGGAACGTCCAGTGCAGAAATTAGTTCTGCTGTTAGAAGCTTCTTAAGCCCATCACAGTGAAAGGACACTATTGCTTCAGTGTAAAAATTATTCATGTTTACTTTGTTATGAAAACTTTGATAATTTTGGTGGGAGTGTAAAGAACCCAGTTACATTTTAGATTGCCTTTTTATATATTGAGTGTTCAGATCTTTTTATTGAGAGCTTATTTTGAAACTTGCATGTTTTAATTTGGTTTCCTGCTATTTTGTGTGTTGAGTCAAATACTTTTATTTTGAAAGGGCTGCGCGACGCAGTTGCAAAGGGTGACGCAATAGGATGTGCGAGCACCAGAGAGAGAAACGGCGCGTGTTTTCACAGTTATAAAGCAAAACCGTGCATTTGTTATTTTTTGTCTTTGAGACTCAATATAGTTTAGCACCCCCCGAAGAGGCATAAGGTTAGTAACTTTGGTTGTGTTTTTTGTTTATAAAATGAACACGTTTTTGGAGAAGAAAGCTTGTTACAATTGAATGGTTTGTTTTGTTTACACTCCTCTTACTCCTTTTTGTGTGCAAACAAATTGATAATTATTATGAGCATATTCTTACAGTATGGACAAACGTGTTTCATGATAGTGTATTTACATTATTAAAAAGGTTAAAAGAAGGTATTTCATTACTTGATTTAAAAACAGCTGTTATGGTAAATTTAATTCAGTATATAAGATGATGTTGTATAATTCATGTGCCTTAAATGTTTGACCTTTAACTGCAGTAATTAATAATGGTTTTGGAATTTAAAAATACTGTAAAAGACTTTCAAATACTTTTTGTTTTATTATTTACCTGTGTGATTGAGTGACAGTATTGCTCTTTATAAGTATGTCAAATAGTAACTGAGCTTGTGGTTTGTTTAACTTTTTCTGACAGTTCTCACGTTGGTTTATGGGTTTAAATAAATTCATTACCATCAGTCAAAGACTTGACCATCTTTCGGCGGGGACCGCTACAATGGCTGCCATCTTTAAAAAATGGCGGCCATCTTGAATATTAAATGACAACTTTTCGATTATCCAAGAGACATCCAACCAAGTACTATATGTGGTAAATATGTCTAAAATATCATATTATGTCCCCAAGTCATATAAAAAGAGTTGTTTCTGGCGTCCATTTTGAAAAATGGCTGCCATGGGCGCCATGTTGAAAATTCACGATGGCTCCATGTCCAATTATTTTTGGAATGCCTTTGACTATGTGTGTACCAAATTTCATCCTTGTATCACAAACTGAACAATGGTTTTGGTTATCTCCTGCACTATATTAAAGTGAATTGCTGGATAAGAATTTGTTTTCCATGTGTTCATGGCATTCAAAAATATGCCTCTAATTCAATTCAGGTTCGAGTCAAATAGTTAAAAAATTGTTTCACTCACAAAAAAAGGGGCTAAAAAAATTCACCCCGCCAGGAAGGGTGAAGGCAATCGGGTTGATGACGTGTCCCTTATTTATTTTACAGGGAGTTGGCAACCCTAGTCAGGACATGCATCTCTGCAACATTAATATTCATCTTTGACATCACATCACGGCTCTTCTTGCTTGTATTCATTCATTTTCTCTACCTGCTTCATCCTCTTCGGGGTCTCAGAGGGGCTGCAGCCTATTCCAGCTGTCATCCAGTAAAAGGCAGGGTCTTTCACGGGACACTAAAACCAAACTGAAGTCATTTTTGAACATTTTCTCCCGAGACTAGAAAGCACCTTATTTACATGAGTTAAATGGTAAAATAGCCAGCAAATGCCATCATTTCTAAATTAATTCCACAGCCTTCACCTACAGCCTTTCAGCATTGAAAAAGCTCAGTGTTGTGTTATGCTGGGGAAGGAAAATGAATAAAAAAACAAGCAAAAAAAAAACCAGAACAGAATTCACTGCAAACCACCATGAACTTCACCCCAGAGTATTTTTTAAGTGTTCAAAATCTTGCACAAATTCAGTAACCTTGCATTGTATGGGTGGAATCGTTCTGAAAAAGTTTGATCTTACTGAATATTAAATGCTCTCTGACAAAGACATACATATTTCCCTTTATCAAAATTGAGATGCCTTTAACTAAAAGATTCAAAAGAACCTCAAATTGGACTAAATTTTAAGCCTCGGCTTGTTCAATTCTTTTGTAGGAATACCTTGGGGTGGACACACAGTATGTTGGAGAGGACATCAAATAAATAAGTCTTTCTCAACAGGTTACACTTCTATTGTTTAAATTATCAAGTGAAAGAATCAAGCACTGTTAAAATACCAACTTAAAGGAGCTGTATGTAAGAGCAATAATAAAACGAATCATAAAATGACCCCAATATGTCAACAGCCATTTAAAAATCATGTTAATTTCAAATACTTATGTCACTGACAACAGCACTCAAGCCAGGATATTCCAGTTTAAAAAGAGGAGTTGCAGCCCTCAACTGATGTTTATGTTGTCATTTTTTGTTTTGGCCTGAAGCTCCACCCTCCACCTATCTCCCAATCACCAAGTCAGTATTGTTTCTGAAGCTCCACCCTCCACCTATCTCCCAATCACCAAGTCAGTATTGTTTCTGAAGCTCCACCCTCCACCTATCTCCCAATCACCAAGTCAGTATTGTTTCTGAAGCTCCACCCTCCACCTATCTCCCAATCACCAAGTCAGTATTGTTTCTGAAGCTCCACCCTCCACCTATCTCCCAATCACCAAGTCAGTATTGTTTCTGAAGCTCCACCCTCCAACTATCTCCCAATCACCAAGTCAGTATTGTTTCTGAAGCTCCACCCTCCACATATCTCCCAATCACCAAGTCAGTATTGTTTCGGCATCCGGGTTGCCAGCTCGGCTCTAATTATGGCAGCCATGGCAGCCTACGTTCCTGCTGCATTCTGCAGCCTACCTGGCAACCTCTGGTCGGGGGGAGGAGGGTGAGGGTACACGCCGCTCAACAATATTTTGAAAGTGACTGCAGTACCAGTTTTGGCCATTTCTTACAGACGGATCCTTTAAACAGTGACTGCGTTTCCATGCATCAATAACCCTTTTAAAACCTGAATATTGTCAATAACCCGAATTTTGCACAGCCATGTAAACACCAATAACTCCTTTGAATAACCGGAATTTGCTCATATTTGGGTTTTTAAAAACCCGAATATGAGCCCTGGGTTACTCCTTTTAAAACCTGAATATTGGGTCATGTAAACGCCAAACGGAATATCCCCATCAAACGGAACATGAATTTGTTTTCTGCACATGTTCTGTTCACAAGGAATCCTGGTCTTTGGAGTCCAGGAAGTTCTTATAAACACGGAGAAACCAAGACCAGGAGGAGACTAATCACTTCATAAATGTAATGAAGGATATGAACATTTCTGCATTTGTAGACGGTAGAAAGTACCGGGATAAAAGATTTACAAGAAGGTGAGAGAAAAGTTGTGAGAAGCAGCATTTGTTTTGAATTTGGATACAGGAAGAAGAAGCGGAAATTACGGGAATTGTGTCATGATGTTCTCCGTGCGTCGCTGGTTTGATCCAGATATCCTGAATGATTAATTACCATGTAAACGGAATATTCTGAATGTTTCAGTAACCGGAATATTAGCAATAACCCGAATTTTGACTGCATGTAAACGTAGTCAGTGAATCAGGTAAGGTTCTTTTTCCAACCAATTAAGTATACTATAGTTTTACATGAAGAAATAAAGTGTATTCATCACAGAGAGGCCGACAGCAAGAAGGGATTGCTCCAGGCCAGCACTGCCCTGCCTACATTTCCATCTCTCCTGGTTAAACTATAAAAGCTTCCATGTAAAACTACTTCTAGAGTGCAGCTGCAGCTATGAAGTTAAAGAAATGCTTGAGCTGCAAACCCTGGTGTGATCAAAAACGCTTCACCTGAAAGCTGATTAATAGTAATTATATTGTCAGAGAAGGAGAGGTTTCAAAAAAGTGTCAGGCGGACGGACAGAGATTTCCTTAAAGCCCGACACGGACAGTAATAGCTCATCAGTTCACTGAGAGGTAACTCCTAATTGGGAACACTTCAATATTTAATCATGTATTTCTCCCTTTTTTCTGCTATCGGGAAGAAGGACTACAGGCTTAACACTTCACAGCAATAAGAACTGTAGTAATATAGGATGAAACAGTAATTGGAGTCTCTTCACTATTGGCAAAGTGACTATGGAGGAAATGGCCAGTACTTTACCTGTAGAAAAGGAATACTTCTTGATGAAGACAATAAAAGCAGACAAAAGAGATGGGGACATTTTGCCTATCACACTCACTCTTCCACTTTTTATCAGCAACTTTCAGTCATCGCGGATTTGCAACCTGATTATGACGGAACCAGAAATTCGTCTCACTGTGTAGTTTAAAGTTATGAGTCACACATTTCGATTTTTTTATGAAACAGCTTGAAAAAAAAAGAAAGAAAAGAAGAAGAAAAACACTGCTGGGCACTTTGTCACTTGTTTAAATCAACTGTCCACATGCTGCTTTTTTCTGAAACCAACTCCAACAATGTGTTTCATGTTGTGCGGTGCTGAATAACCACAACAATGGAAATAAATGAAAACATTTCAGCCCAGGATCAGAATTTTAACACAGAAAACAGCCTTATAAACCTTTGTTCGAGCAGAAGTGTTCTGGCTGCGAGCAGGGTGGAACAGACAAGTAATGGAGGAGAGGCGGAGAGGATATCCTGCCGGGGCTGAGTCACCTTCAACCTTGGATATCCTACTTAAGATATCAGTCTATCCTCACCATGCACGGCCATGGCATTTCCCCTATTGCTCTTCCGTACCAAGGCCTTCTTCTGATAGCAACTCTGTGGCTGACTTGCGTTTATTTCAATTATTGCACAGATAAAAACGTACTTTTGTTGATGTCAATGCACTGACACAAACTTTATCCCTGATTTCCTTGCAAGTTGTGAAGACTCCTTGCTGTGTTTCATGGAGCTAGAGGTTTTCTCTATTTCATTTGTTTTTAAGGCTCTGTGAAATCTTTTTATTGTAGCTTAAAGGAGCATGAGGCTCTTTTAGGAAATTAGACTCTCTAGCGCCACCCTTCGCCACGACGGCCGTTGGGGGTACTGCAGCCAACAGCGAAGCCGGCACGGGAGAACGGGAAAACGCACATGCAGCGTCATGTGACGTCACATCCGCAGGACAGCGCGGGAAATTCGGGCCCGGAATTGCAGCACATTTTGCAGCACACAGCCTGTTCAAGGCAACGGAGAAATACACTAGACTAGAGGACTCATTCTTTTTGGTTTGGAACGCTTCATCTGACATTATTACTAGAAAACTTTAGGGCTGGGCGATATATCGAGATTTTAATATATATCGATATATTTTCAAACGCGATATGGTACGAGACAATATCGATAATATCGATTTTAATTTTTTTTTTAATTTCTTTTATGATTTTGAAATAGCTTATTTTGTGACAAATTGACTTGAATGTTTTATACGAGATTTGCACAAATGTTTTGTTATTTGCACAACTGTCAACCTCAGTGGAAAAGTCTGCCTGTTACTGTCTACATTGTATTAATTGCACAGTGTATTTTAATTTAATTGTTATGCAGGAAAGGGATATTTGTTTTATTTTATTCAAGAAGCATTTTTATTCTATATATGCAGGCAGTTTATTTTTATTTCATTTGTTTTATACATTTTGATATTGTGCAGACCTCTGTTAATAAAGGTACCTGTGTGACATTTGGCACGAGGCTTTGTATTAAAACTGACTGTTTTTTTAAGGGTTTGCCTCAGAAAAAAATGAAGCTAACAGAGATGCTAACAGAGATGCTATGCTATAATGCTTTGGGGGAAACCCCAATTATGGCACAGAAAGAATATCGAGATATATCGAGTATTGCCATTCAGCTAGAAAATATGGAGATATGACTTTTGGTCCATATCGCCCAGCCCTAGAAAACTTAAAACGTATACGAATTGTTTTCATAAATCCTGCCTCAATCCTGCCTCATGCTCCTTTAATTTTAGCCAGCCTAGGCCAATTTATGAAAAATTCAGTAAATTTGGCATATGTCCAAACGTTATGGGCTAAGTTTTGCATAAGGCAAGAAATGAAGCATGCTGGCAAAAGTCGTAGTAGAGCAAGCTCGCCGAAAAAAGTTAGGAATGCACAACATTTCTGGACTTATACATATAAGTTTATATTTATATATATTACGTGCAGCATAATTGGGTAATACTGTAAGTAATGCGATCGTTGTGAGGGGACTGTTTAGCAGTAATGATGCACCGATTGTTCGGTAACCGAAATTGTTCGGCTGAAAATGGCAACAAAACACGTTGTAATATAAGGAAATAGACTGGCCGCTCCCCTACCGGTTGCACCACAAACATAAATCGTTGGCCAACCAAAAAGTAACCACATAAGAATTTTACCTAACATTCACCAGGAGGTGGAACCAAAACAACATAATGCTGGGAAATTAAAAAATGTTCAGTTTTTTATGTTCAATAAATATTTTCTACCTTGTAATTTTGTAAAAGATTTTTTTCTTTGAAAAGCATGCCTAACTCAAATTTATTTGATTTATGCAATGGTGAAAAAATTGGCAAAATAAATGAAAAACTGCGAAGAACCATGTTCAGTATTGTTCGGTATTCGGCCAAGTGTTTATTATTATTTTCGGTTTCGGCCACAAATTTTCATTTCGGTGCATCACTATTTAGCAGTTGCATTGTTTACAGCGGACATATGTGGGTGAAGATGCTGAAAACGAAAGTCCCACAACTGTTCCAGAACCTGACACAGGGGAACTTGTTCCGAAAAGAGGAGCCGTGTCGGCTGTGTCGAAATTCTTTGGCTTTAAAAAAGACGACGTCCAACAAACAACAATCATCTGCAAGTGTTGTAAAGCTAAAGTTGTAGCCGCGGGAGGCAACACTAGCAACTAGCTCCACCAACTCAGCCGCAAACATGTGATAGAATATCAAGTATGCATGAAGCTGAGATCTGCGTCCACCACGTCTACAGGTAACACGAGAAGTGCGGGGGAGAAAAGTCAAGTCAGACAACACTTAAAGTGTTTAAGTGTTGTCTGACTGATTATCACTTCATTAGAATCATAAGTGCCACCTCATTGTAAACGGCATCATTTTGTGAGGACATGCAAACCTGTATTTATACTAGTGTGGACATTAATGTTTTTCTACAATATTTCCTCCTCATGACAGTAAAATAGGCCATTCTAAGCCAATTTACTGCAGCAATTCCTTTCCAAATCATTAGAAAATGTGGTTAACACCCAGTTGTGCATGAAAAAAAAAATACAGTGATATACCGTGAAACCGATATAATTTTGAAAAATACCGTGATATAAATTATTGCTCATACCGCCCAGCACTACGTGAAAAAATACTGACAGACAGATGTTTGTTTTAATAAGTGACACTGTCTCTGCGTAGGGATGGGAATTGAGAACCTGTTCTTATTCACAACTACTTCCCAGTGTTTCAATACCTTGGAATTGTTTGCAAATTTTGCAAACAATTCCCTTTTTGATTCCAGTGGGCACGAATGATCAGAATCAGAATCCGCTTTATTTGCCAAGTTAGAACATGTCAGACAGGTAATTTGACTCCGGCTAACACCGTTGGCACCGTTTTTTGTTCTACGGCACCATCAATCATCATGATGTCATCGCTATGTGTAAGCCAGCAGTCGATTGTAAACATGCCCAAGCGTTACAAACACTAGGAAGTCTGGTTACATTTAAGTAAAAAAGACGACAACAGGGTAAACTGCAATACTTGCCAAGTGGACATTTCGTCAAAGGGAGGAAATACTACCAAGCTGCAAAAACATTTGCACATCCTCCACCCCATCTGAGAGGCTGTTCTCCACAGCTGGAGAGCTTTTTTTTTTGCTACAGAATTGTTAATTCCTCATAGCTGAATGTTGGACATTCTCGTGGAATTGCCACAGAATAATTGATGTTGTATTTTTGTTAATTTCTACAGAAGAATATATATTTTATTATCATTAAAAAGTTATATTTGTGATGCTAATCGCAATTTTCTCCTTTTTTTCCAAATGAAAATCAATAAGGGAATCGATAAAGAATCGAATCGTTAAGCAGAATCGAGAATGGAATTCGAATCATAAAAATGTTATGAATTCCCATCCCTATCTCTGTGTGTATCATGTACAGGACTGTCTCAGAAAATTAGAATACTGAATATCATGGCTTACAGTTTAAGAATCTTAAACTGTAAGCCATAATCAGCAATATTAAAATAATAAAAGGCTTGCAATATTTCAGTTGATTTGTAATGAATCCAGAATGTATGACATTTTTGTTTTTTTAAATTGCATTACAGAAAATAAAGAACTTTATCACAATATTCTCTTTTTCTGAGACAGTCCTGTTTATGTTCCTGTTGCTCTGAAAATCTCGACTCAACTTTTCTGACTGGCTCCATTACAAGCCAGTAAATACATGACAAAGTTCATTGCCACATGCCTGATTCTTGGACGTTTTCTGAACAATTGTTACTTTTCTGTTCTTGTAGAACAGAAGAGGCACAAGATCCAGGTCCAATTCGTAGTCGTAATGCAAACTACACTGTAAGAAAAAAAACGTTGTTTTTACGGGAAAGAACTGGCAGCTGTGGTTGCCAGAATAATACTGTAAAAGATACAGCGGATTGTAAAACACATTACAGAACAACCTGTAAATTTACAATTTCAAACTGTAATCCTTTACAAAAAAACATCATACAATTTACGTACAAAACTGGTAAATTCAACATCCATTTTCAGCCAAATTAGCATGACTTTACCTTCATTAAAGCTATTTTCTCCTGTACAATTTACGTGCAGCCATTGCTTATTTTACATCTAATCCCCTTAAATTTCACTGGAAAACATCAAAATAGAGGCATTATTAATCGGTAAAAGCCTCATTATAAGACAGTAATTTGACTGAATGTTTCTGCTTATTTTATTGAAAGATTGTGTGTTGTAGTATTGTAGTTGTAGTTTTGTAGTATTAATAGCGGGGTTTTGTTGTGAAAGAAACATCTAAATACTATCATAGAATTCTTTGAGTAATGTCTTCATTAAATGAGTTATTACCAGTTGGACAGACAAACTCTGACACAATGTCAAGAAAGATTTTCATCTGTAACATTTACGGTCCTTCACCGTTGCTGTTTCACAGTTTTTTACGGTAATTTCTACGGGCTTTTCTTAGTGTAGACATTAGGGTTGGACATCCTGATTTGCAATAAGTGTGTAATTCTTGGGCTGCAGGAAGTCACTTTCTCATTAGCTGACACAAGTTTATTGACCATTAACTTGACAATTAACTTCTCTACATACCAGACTATTCTTTAATCAGATGTGAGGCCGTCTGACAGGCAGAGCTTAACTGAAATGGATTTATACAGCAAGACAACGGTCCCAAGCACACCAGCTAATGAGCAACAGAATGGCTGAAAAAAGAAAAATGAACTACGTGTCTCAATCATTCAAATTGTAGAACCAACATACTGGTATTTTCATAAATCAACGCATGCAAACATCAATATACTGAAACCATTGTTGCAAAGAAGAATGGGCTAAAATGACTCAACAATGTCATCAGAAAGTGATACCACCATACAGGAAAGAAGTACTAAATCATTGTTGCTAAACGAGGTTCGGTTCCTAAATCATGGTATAGATTATTTTCCCACAGATTACTTCTACATTTCTGCTCAGCTTTTGTATTTTAAATTATGACAGGGTAAATGACCAGATTTTGTTCATCAGAGGTTGCACTTACGGTAACTAATTATAAGGCATTGTAAAGAGCATACGTTTCTTTTTTTAGCATCAACAGAGGGTGTAGTATTTTTTTTTTCTTCATGGGACTATGTTTAAAAGACACTCAGTACCCTCAAAAAGTAGTTAATAGTCCAGCTGTTAAGCTATAAAATGTATAGGAATTGTTCAGTTTGTGATACAAGCATGAAATTTGGTACACACATAGCCAAAGGCATTCCAAAAATAATTGGACGTGGAGCCATCGTGAATTTTCAACATGGCGCCCATGGCAGCCATTTTTCAAAATGGACGCCAGAAACAAGTGTTTTCTAATGAGTGATTAGTTGAAATGAGTTGCCAGTTTGCCCTGGCTGAGCTTCAACATCCACTCTATTACTTATCCATTCATTGATGGCTCAGTTCTTGCAGATATGTGGATCTTTTTTGGTTTATTAGTTTGTTTTTATGTATAATATCTATTTTCATGAAATGACGGTATATATTTTATTTTGGCTAATATGGCTGTTATCATGAAAGAAACAGTTGTCATGTTCAGTTTTGAGGTAGAAGGAAGCTTCTGGCCAATTCCAATGTTTCAAATGTGATTTCTGCATCATAAATAATGACTGATTAGACACCAAGATCATCCATATCAGACACAAATGATGGCTGCCATATTTAAAACATGGCGGCCATCTTGAATATTAAATGACAACTTTTCGATTATCCAAGAGACATCTACCAAGTATTATATGTGGTAAATATGTCTAAAATTTCATATTATGTCCCCAAGTCATATAAAAAGAGTTGTTTCTGGCGTCCATTTTGAAAAATGGCTGCCATGGGCGCCATGTTGAAAATTCACGATGGCTCCACGTCCAATTATTTTTGGAATGCCTTTGACTATGTGTGTGCCAAATTTCATGCTTGCATCACAAACTGAACAATGGTTTTGGTTATCTCCTGCACTATAGGAAAGCTGGACATTTTCCATTAGCCTTGGGGACTGTTGGCAGCATGAGTTTACAAGACTTACACATCCAATATTCTTCTGCCCTCTCAACATAAAGATGAAATAAGCTCTTCTACATCAATTATGCAGGACGGTAAAATTCTCACAATGTTAAAGTAAGGCAGTATTGCAAAAAAAATGAAACTGTGCTAAAGCACTCTACTTGCTGCTGAAAAAATGAATCACATTATTGAGATCTTACTAAATAAATTCACCGAGGACAATTTGAAGAAGATTTTGCACTAAAGTAAGGCCGCATGAGTATTTCTCTGCTTTCTCTCTGTATAGATCAACAGCCAGGTGGCCTGCACTTACAGTAGCTCTCTTTTCTAATTTAGCAACTTTGTCCTAATATATTTTCAAGAAAACAACCAGTATTGAATATAATGCAGTGTTGAACAAACTGTAGCATCCATTGAAAAGTGTCCAAGCCCTGGCTTTTTGTCCTTTAACCCTTTAAATGTAACTGGAAAAAATAATAAATAAAAATCTAACACTGTCTAAGATAATTTTATTATATGAGATCAAAACATCAGTGACTGCTGGTTAATGTTTAGTCTCAACCAGTGGCATTTCCGACTGTTTTACTGTATATTCATGTATATTTTTACTCTGATAACAAAACTAGACATGTAAATACACTAAGAATGAATTTATAAAAAATTAGGTTGGATGAAAATACACTTTACGAGAGCAAAAAGGCTAATAGAAGCATACAGATAACTCCTTAACCTCCTGAGACCCTGCGGGCTCATATGAGGACATTACATTTCTGCTGTTCTGCGCCATGATACTTCATTTGTACGAACATTGACCCATTGTCCTTATCCGGGACCCCCGCCTGCACCATCTAGTGGTCTCATAATGAAATTACACTCATTTGGGAAAAAACAAGATGGCTGGGATCTCAATGAAAGTCTTCTATGGCTCCCGACAGAAATATGGACATGGTAAAAATCCTAACCTAATTTTATGATTGAAACTAGTATATTTATGCACAATAACGTCTGCAGCTTCACATGGCATGGTTTTTTGATATATTTGAGTAATATTAGCAAGCTACAACGTCTGTAAACATGAAGTACTCGTTTGAGGACATCAGGTCTATCTTCACTGCAAACATGTAAATCCAAGAACATTTGTCTTTATTTATTGCCCAAATGTCCAATTTCTAGTCAAAATAAGTCTCATTACACTTAAAATACTTGTTTTTAGATTTCCATTTGTTTAAAGCACATTTTCACTAGAAATAAGTAGAATAATCTGCCAGTGGAGCAAGTTTTTATTTCCTTGTAATAGGAAATAAACAATTGAAAATGATATATAAATATAAATGATATAGAGATATAACCTAACACCCATGTTTTTACTCTGTAGCACTTTATTTCATTCAAAATGCTGAGTATATTGCAAATAAAATGTATCATATTTTTATTATTAAAACCTGACCAGGATGTGCAAGGATGCAGGGCAGGACCAAGAAAGGGAAATAGAGAGAAAATAAACCCATTGTCCTCATGTGAGGCCATTGGATTTGACATAGTTCAACAGCACATGGAAAGCAAACATTTAATTTCAACAAAAATTAGGTCCTACTGATCCCAAATAGTAAGGAGACATAAAAAATGCACATCAAACATCAAACAAAAGCCCGGGTCTCAGGAGGTTATAGCAGGTAAAATGCATACGTCTTAAAATTGAAAATATTTAAAGAAAATACATTCATATATACCATGTACTGCCATTGTGTCTGAAAACAGGGGCATCATATTGTCGGACATAATACCTAGCAGTAAACAGGAGTGCCTATATTGATTAAGTTGTCATGCAATAAAAATTTAATCAATATGGAGATGGAGCATGTGATAGTTTCTTTCTAATCAATGTGTTACTGTCATTGGCATAGTTGTATCAGAAAAATGAAAAAGATTTAGGATCCACTCCCAGATTTCTTATCTTGCTGTCTTGCTGGGGAAATGTGTTAGATTAATATAAACTCTATTGAGGAAAAAAAGGGGGGAAGAGGAGGGTAAAAATACAACATTATCAACTTATGTTGTGTGTGAAAGTATAAAGTCATGCAGATTTGATGGACTTGGCGTTTACCTCACCAGTTACTTAAAGGATTAAAACCAGGCTGAATTGACGAGGATAAAAGATCCAATTAGGAATGGGTGATATTTTACCGTTCACGATAAACTGCCAAAAAAATTCATCACGGTAAGAATTTGTATCTCACAGTAAAAATGATAAATTCCTGTTGATGATGTTTTTGTGTAAAGATGATTTATGGAAGGAAGGAAGGAAGGAAGGAAGGAAGGAAGGAAGGAAGGAAGGAAGGAAGGAAGGAAGGAAGGAATGGAGAAAAAAAGGAAAGAAGGAAAGGGGAGAAGGAAGGGAGAAAGAAAACAAGGAAAGGAAGAAGGAAGGAGAGAGCAGGAGGAAGGAAGGAAGGAAGGAAGGAAGGAAGGAAGGAAGGAAAGGGGAGAAGGAAGGGAGAAAACAAGGAAAGGAAGAAGGAAGGAGAGAGCAGGAGGAAAGAAGGAAGGAAGGGAAAAAAGAAGGAAGGAAGGAAGGAAGGAAGGAAGGGAGGGAGGGAGGGAGGGAGGGAGGGAGGGAGGGAGGAAGGAAGGAAGGAAGGAAGGAAGGAAGGAAGGAAGGAAGGAAGGAAGGAAGGAAGGAAGGAAGGAAGGAAGGAAGGAAGGAAGGAAGGAAGGAAGGAAGGAAGGAAGGAAGGAAGGACGGACGGAAGGAAGGACGGAAGGAAGGACGGAAGGAAGGACGGAAGGAAGGGAAAAAACAAGGAAAGGAGGAAGGAAGGGAGAAAAGAGGAAGGGAAGAAGGAAGGAGAGAGCAGGAGGAAGGAAGGAAGGAAGGAAGGAAGGAAGGAAGGAAGGAAGGAAGGAAGGAAGGAAGGAAGGAAGGAAGGAAGGAAGGAAGGAAGGAAGGAAAGGGGAGAAGGAAGGGAGAAAACAAGGAAAGGAAGAAGGAAGGAGAGAGCAGGAGGAAGGAAGGAAGGAAGGAAGGAAGAGAGGAAGGGAGAAAACAAGGAAAGGAAGAAGGAAGGGAAAAAAGAAGGAAGGAAGGAAGGAAGGAAGGAAGGGAGGGAGGGAGGGAGGGAGGGAGGGAGGAAGGAAGGAAGGAAGGAAGGAAGGAAGGAAGGAAGGAAGGAAGGAAGGAAGGGAAAAAACAAGGAAAGGAGGAAGGAAGGGAGAAAAGAGGAAGGGAAGAAGGAAGGAGAGAGCAGAAGGAAGGAAGGAAGGAAGGAAAGAAAGAAAGAAAGAAAGAAAGAAAGAAAGAAAGAAAGAAAGAAAGAAAGAAAGAAAGAAAGAAAGAAAGAAAGAAAGAAAGAAAGAAAGAAAGAAAGAAAGAAAGATAAATTCCCGTTGATACGTTTTTGTGTAACAAACATGGCGGATCTGAGAGCGAGATAGATTTATAGTGGAAAAGGTGGAGTTGAATTGTTATTTTTTAATAGTCATTTTTATCGTTATCAGGATAAATGCCATAAATGATCGTGATACATTTTTTAGTCCATACCGCCCAGATCCAATCAAGGAAAGTTGTTGGGTTTTAACAGGAGGTGACTGACATCGGCTCACGTACCAAAATAAAATATTCAAAGATGTAAAAACTATTGTTGAGGCAGATATCCTAACTGCATGTTGCATTTTATATACAGCATAGATTTTGCAATAAAGTTGAGAACGGAAAAGACCCTAAAGGTATTTTTCATGCGGCTCAGCAAAGGAGAAACTCCACTCTGCAACCCTCTCAGTTATGTCTGGCTGGCAGAAGTTTTATCCTAGCCACAATAATTAATCTTGAAATATGGGTTGTGCTGGCGGCCACGTTACCCTTGTTACTAGTTAAAAATGTATTCCTCTTTATATATGCAACATGACCTAGAAAAAAAAAACAAGTGGTAACTGCACGCCAACCCACATTCATCCCCATCTGAGGAATATTTCTATTAAGAGAAATAATTGGGCTCGTTTGTTGCCATGAGGAGATCATCGTGTATTTTTTATGAAATAAAAAATAATGAGTTATGAAATATGCAAAAGAAAAAAAAACAAAAAAAAAACATGACATACCATAACATAATTTCCAGAATCCTTCTTTTGAAGAAAAGACTCTGCTAAATGATTTGTATTTCATGTGAGGAATCAGCAGGGTTGCATGGCAATTAGATGAAATGGTGAGTTGGTGTGGAGCACTTCTCTGAGCCAGCAGTTGTGCCGATAATGTGTTAAAAGAAGCTTAGCTAAGCTCTTTGGAGTGATGATTCCAGGCATATGTGTGAGTCACTAGATCAGATTCCAGTATTTAGCAGCTATCAAACTTCTCTACAGGATTTTGCAGTAATAATACGTGAGCATGTGGGTATTGTGTGTGTGCAGGCCCGTGTGTGCAGCACAAAGTGAAGGCCCCCTCCCCACTAAAAAAATTAGATTTACCTCCATTAGAATAACATGATACCCACTCTGGCAAATGGACCGTTTGCATGGCAATGAAAATCTATTATGAGCATCATTAAAATTCATTACCTGCAGCATCCTTCAACTTTTACTCACCAAATCATCTTTAACGAAAAATGAATTATGAATTATGAATTTTGAGTTCACAATTAAATTCCGTTATATATGTCAGCGGCGACCTAAAATTGAATATGTGCTCATAACTTGCAAAGACGTAAAAGTAAAAAATAAGTATAATAATAAATATGTATTTCTAAAGCACTTTTCATACATAAAAAAGTAGCTTAAAGTGCTTTACATATTTCAAAATAATACAAGTTAAATCAGCCCCTGCCCAGATACATAAATGCACATATAAATTCCATCCCTACACTAAAAACTGCCCCCTTAATATTTTATTTTTCAGCATTTTGAGGCAATCAACACAATCAAGCTGTAAATGCCATGAATTCTGCACCAACAGGGAAGTATTTTGGTCCACTCGTCGTGAACAAACTGCTTTAGTGTCTCAGGTTTAAGAGGTTTCTCTTTCCAGACCACACGCACCAGCTCTGTCTACAAATATTACAGAAATTAGCCCCGAGCTCAGACAAGCCACTTCAGAATACTCTAGTGCAGGGGTCGGCAAAACGCGGCTCCAGAGCCGCATGCGGCTCTTTAGCGCCGCCCTAGTGGCTCCTGGAGCTTTTTCAAAAATGTTTGACCTTTTTTTTTCTTCTTTTTTTTTCTTTTTTCTTCTTTTTATTTCCTTTTTTTCTAATTTTTCTCTTTTCCTTTTTTTCAGTTTTTTTCTTCATTTTTCCTTTCCTTTTTAATCTCGATATTTTGACTTTTTTCTCGACATTTCGACTTTTTTCTTGAAATTTGGACTTTTTTCTCGACATTTCGACTTTTTTCTCAACATTTTGTCTTTTTTCTCGTCATTTCGACTTTTTTCTCGACATTTCGACTTTTGTCTCAAGATTGTATTTCAACATTTATATTGACATTTTGACTTTTGTCTCAAGATTGTACTTCAACATTAATCTTGACATTTCGACTTTTTTCTCGAAATTTCAACTTTTTTCTCTACATTTCGATTTTTGTGCATCATTAAAAAAAATAATCTTCCTCCAGTTATAGCTAATATAAATACATGCAGTTGGTGTTGCCTTCATTCTAAGGCTGATACAAGACTTTTCATTTTTTGCGGCTCCAGACATATTTGTTTTTTGTGTTTTTGGTCCAATATGGCTCTTTCAACATTTTGGGTTGCAGACCCCTGCTCTAGTGGTTTATTCTTAATAATTCTTGGGGATTTTATCCACATGTTTTGAGTCATTATCATGTTGGAGGACCCATGACCTGGATTAGTCAAGTGTCACTTCATTTTAGTTTTACTTTTGTCAGTTTCAAGTTATTTCAGAGACCAGTGTGGGTTTTTCTTTATTTAATGAAAGGGTTATTATGGGTATTGCCAAAACCTTCTGTATTTACTTTTTTGTGAAATCTGATTCCCCACAAAATTCAGACTTCAAGAAATGAACTTAAAAGAGAATGTTCAAGAAAAAAATGTTTTAAACCTTAGTGCAACAGCAAAAACTTTTTCTTTTTTTTTTAAATCAAGTTCAGAAGGCAACGCTTCCTACAGTTGAATTCCTGGAAGTTCAGATTGACAAAGACAGGAAGGCTGAGAGTGACGGATGTTGGAGCAAGGGAGGGAGGAGGTGAACAAGGATGGGAGGGAGGAAGGACACGGGAGCGCGTAGGGATGAAAAAAAGTGCAGTGGAGCGATACTGGATAGATGAATGAAAAAGGCTGAATTGTGGGAAGACTGTAAAGAGACAGAGAAGAGAATGACAGTAAAAGAAAGGTTAGTAGGGGAGACAAAGAAGGTTGGGCTAAAGGTGAGGGTTAGGATACAGATGGGAAGACACAAGGCGTGCGTCACTATGGCTCCTAGGAAAAGCATCTTTTCCCTGTTCTTACAGTTCATTTATTATTTATTTTGAATAAAAGATTCATTCTTTTGCAGATTCATACAGTATTGCCTTGAGTTTGTGTTCTGAAACTTTGACCTTGTTTGAGTTGTATGTTTACCATTTACAACTTTTCTATATTGTATTCGGTTTTCCTTCACAGTAAAATTGAGAATCAGCTAAATGACTGCAACCGACATGTTTTGAATGAATGAATGAATGAATGAATGAATGAAAAACTTTATTTCGAACATGCTCAAAAAAAAAAAAATATATATTTAAACCAAAGAAAAATGGTTAAATATAATCATAATAAATATAGTATAATACAAATCATAACAATTTTTTTCCCCCTTTTTTTTTTTGCATGCTCGAAATGGAGCAGGGAGAAGTTAAAAAACTTATGTAGCCCTGTTTTGCTGAATCTTGTGGTGAATTTTAATCTAAAAAGGTGTTTTACTCTAGATATTAATTTACAAAAAAAAAACAAATCAATCATCTCAACTGATTTCTCTCTTCCTCGGGCATTTTCCTGTCGATCGATTCCATTCAGCAGCTTGTTAAAGTCAGCAAGTCTTTTCACAGCAGAATAATCTGCATACTGTTTGATTACCAGAGCCGCCCAGTACATGTGATTAAAGAGCAAAAGCCTGGAGGGCAGGCTGGTAAATACACGTCTATTCATTTGTTCTGGACATAGAAATAACAACGGGATTCACATTTTTACTCGTATATAAATATACATTTATTTTCCACCATGTGATTTGAAATAATATTTCCAATTAATTACAGGATCTTGTTTTAAAGGAGCATGAGGCTCCTTTTAAGAAATGAGACTCATTAGCGCCACCCTTCACCACGACGGCCGTCGGGGGTACTGCAGCCAACAGTGAAGCCGGCACGGGAGAACGGGGAGAACGTGCATGCAGCGTCATGTGACGTCACATCCGCAGGACAGCGCGGGAAATTCGGACCCGGAATTGCAGCACATTTTGCAGCACACAGCCTGTTCAAGGCAACGGAGAGATACACTAGAGCAGGGGTCGGCAACCTCAGGCACGCGTGCCATGATTGGCACGCGGCGGCATAATCATTGGCACACTGGAAAAGGCCCGCTCGGTTGGTCTCAGCAAAAAATGTCCGCGGTTTCCGCGGAACGGGAAAAAAAAAAAAAAAAGTAGGGTTACGGCGTAGGTTCTGCGTCGATTTAACGCAGGACCATAAATCAGCCTTCACAGACAGACAGCCAGGACGCGGCAGCCGCAGAAATGAAGAGGAGCGGCAGCTCAGTTTAAAACACATTTTTGCAGCGGGACAAAAAAGCAGCAGCACTGCTGTGTTGCAGGTAGGCTGTGCAGAGATGAGTATGGGCTTGCCACCCGCCCCTTGAAATACGGAATTGTTACGTAATTGGGAATTAAAAGTTGCGTTCCGTATTGAGCCAATATGGAACCCCTTTGCGCTCCGTTGCCTAGTTAAGCCTCAGTTATGGTTCCGCGTTAAATCGACGCAGAGCCTACGCCGAAGGGTACGCGGCGACCCGCAATGTACGACGTAGGTTCTGCGTTGGTCTGACGCAGAACCATAAATCACCCTTTACCTCTCACTGCTGCTAACTGCACCGACACGCGCGGCTTTAAACAAAAAAAAAAGTCAAGTCAAGATGTCTCCAGAGGCTCCAGACACCCCACCTCGTCCTAAAAGAGGAAACAGAGGTCTCCCAGAGGTGTGTCAGACAGCATGCTGAAGGGAACCTCCACTAACGTAATATAACATCCCAGAGGAGCCAGGCATCTGTTGCACAGTTCCTCATACCTGAATCATCCCCTGAGCTTGATATGGTATGATACGGGACATTTATTAGGCTCTTATTTATTGGTCATAATATACAAGTGAAGGTCGGAAAATTAGAATATATTGCTAAACTTAATTAGTTTCAGTAAATCCAACTAAAGGTGAAACAAATATATTATTTCCCACTACATGCAAAGTGAGATATTTCAAGCCTTTATTTGTTATAATTTTGATGATTATGGCTCACAGCTTATGAAAACCCCAAATAAAAAATCTCAAAAAATTTGAATATTTTATGAAATCAATAAAGAATTAAATAATCAAAATTATAACAAATAGTTCAGTGGAGCTCAGGAAGTTAGCTCCTCATCACTGAACTTTGAGCAGATCTGTTCGGAGTTCCACACCACAGTTCTGAAAGACAAGGAGCTGCTTGTCTTTTGTAGTTTTGTCAATTAATTTAGGTGTGAAAGGGGGATTCTGGCCATTGTAGAAGTTTAAGATATGATTATCTTGATTTCAAGATTTATTCATGCATGAAGAATTACCCATGATGATGAATGCGTGTTATTATGTTATCAAAATGCATCATTCTTTGCAAAAATTCTGATTTTTTGTGTGTATTCTTGCATTGATAAAAGATGTGATTATGGAGCTATGAGACCACCAGAATGCACCATTTTGAGTCTATTTTTCAAAATTTTTCGGGGGCGCATGCCCCCGGACCCCCCTAGAGGGTTCGGGCACGTTGCGCCCTCACTCGTCCGCGTCAAGAATTTTCCTCTTTTTTTTAGGAGAAGCTGTTCTGATGCCTGTAAAATATGCTTGCATGTGGCCTGTATAGAATATAATTCCAGGTGTGTTGGAAATGTTTTTGTATTTTGTGTCATACCTTAATGTAACTTTGTTTTAGCCTGCTGTTGATTATGGCACATTCATTCACAAGAAAATTTCACACTGGCACTCCATGTCAAAAAGGTTGCCGACCCCTGCACTAGAGGGCTCGTTCTTTTTTTTAGTTTGGAACGCTTCATCTGACATTATTACTAGAAAACTTAAAACGTATACAAATTTTTTTCTTAAATCCTGCCTCAATCCTGCCTCATGCTCCTTTTAATGAATGAATGAAAAACTTTATTTCGAACATGCTAAAAAAAAAATATATATATATATATATATATATATTTAAACCAAAGAACAATAGTTAAATAATAATCATAATAAATACAGTATAATACAAATCATAACAATCATAAACAAAAACATGCCTCACTGGCTTTTTTTTTTTTTTTTTTTTTTTTTCCTTTTCTGCATGCTCGAAATGGAGCAGGGAGAAGTTAAAAAACTTATTTAGCCCTGCCCCGGGTTATTTACAACACAAAACATAATTCGCCACCTTAAATTAAGCCGTATACATACATACATACATACATACATACATACATACATACATACATACATACATACATACATACATACATACATACATACATACATACATACATACATACATACATACATACATACATACATACATACATACATACATACATACATACATACATACATACATACATACATACATTATAATACTCAATATACACCATGGAGCAATACATTATACTTTATACGTTATGCATTTAAATAGAACCTTCCTTTGGCATATATCATATACTGGTCAACATACATACATCATACAAATTCAACTATCTAACACGCTATTTTTTTAATGTAACTCTTCCTGTCTATATCTCATAATAATGCATTCTTTATATCTTTTTTTGAACTGGTTCACACTTGAGCATTGCTTGAGTTCTATGTGTATACTGTTCCATAGCTTCACTCCGCATACTGAAATAGAGAAGGTTTTAAGTGTTGTCCGAGCCACTCTGGTTTTTAGATTTAATTCCCCCCTTAAATTATACCCCCCTTCTCTATCAGAGAACATCCCCTGAATATTCCTAGGGAGTTGATTGTGTCTTGCTTTATACATTATCAAAGCAGTTTTATCAAGCTGGTTTTTGGAGTATAGTTAATACATTCAGTGATGATTTATAAGTATTTCCCCAGACCTCTGTACAGTAGTTCAAGTATGGCAAAACCAGGGAACAGTATAGCATGCGTAGTGAGTTATAATTTAATAAGTGCTTAGCTTTATTTAAAACTGAGACACTTCTAGATAATTTGTTATGTGTATATTTTATATGAGATTTCCAGCTAATTTTATCATCAATTATTACCCCAAGAAATTTGTTTTCCGAAACACCTTAAAGAAGGCTTAGAAGGCTCACCGAAAAGATAGTTGTGTGATGCATCCATGACCTGTTTTTCAAATTAAAATGGAGTTGAAAATGTATATATCTATGTATATATATATTGCCAGATGTTGCATTATTTCTAACATACGGGCAAACCTCATTAGAAATAAGATTTGTCAGGAGGAACACTTGTGGGCTGATTCGTCTCTCTGTTTCCAGGGTTTCAGGGAAAAGGCTGCAGCTCTAGTGTCCCCGGTGGAATCGCAAAGGTCACAGTCGCACACGGAGAAGAAAAGTAAATGTACACACCTTGCATGAACAATGACGAGCTGAAATACAGTGCCGCAAAAAACACAATCAAATGAACGCTCACATACTGTACAGCTGAGCTGAAAAGTTTGAGATACATTTAACTTTTCCTGTTAGTAAATGACAAAACTTAGTAAAAACATCAAGTTTTTAACTTTCTTATATTAAAGACATGGTCTGAGACATAATGTGGGTGAAACAAGCGGTAAATCCTGCCTGACCCTTTTCACCTCCACTTAAAATGATGAATTCCAACAGTGCAGCTCTCTATAGGCAGAGGTGTCAAGTAACAAAGTACAAATACTTCGTTACCTTACTTAAGTAGAAATTTTGGTTATCTATACTTCACTGGAGTAATTATTTTTCAGACGACTTTTTACTTTTACTCCTTACATTTTAAAAACAGCCTCGTTACTCTATTTCATTTAGTCCTTTAATAAAAACTATCCAGTTAAATTGCTCCATCCGGATAGAGTGAATTTGGTTGTGGTTGTTTCAGATGTTCTTGTCCAGTTTTGTTCTTACATCCGTTCCCTCAGATTCCTGCAACTAAACTTGGATGTACATTCCAATAAAGGTTAGGATAAATGATAACATGAACATGAAGTTTGACTTTTTGCACCATTACAATTAGGGATGGACTAAATAATTTATCACGATCATTTCTGGCATTTATCCTGATAACGATAAAAATGACGATAAAAAAAATACCAATTCAACTCCATCTTTGTAACTATAAATCTATTACATCCGCCATGTTTTTTACACAAAAATCTCATCAACGGGAATTTATCTTTCTTTCTTTCTTTCTTTCTTTCTTTCTTTCTTTCTTTCTTTCTTTCTTTCTTTCTTTCTTTCTTTCTTTCTTTCTTTCTTTCTTTCTTTCTTTCTTTCTTTCTTTCTTTCTTTCTTTCTTTCTTTCTTTCTTTCTTTCTTTCTTTCTTTCTGGCTCATTTCTTTCTTTCACGTACGTTGTGCGTGGATTTAACGCAGAACCATGATTTAAATGATTTGCTTTACAAAAACGTCATCAACAGGAATTTATCATTTTTACCGTGAGATACAAATTCTTACCGTGGGGAATTTTTTTGACGGTTTATCGTGAACGGTAAAATATCACCCATTCCTAATTACAATACTTATAGGCAACTAGTCATCATATCTGCTGCTCTCTGAAACACATGTTAATGCTCAATAGTACACATATATGCTTCTTTAATATATTTACATTATACTAAGATACATTCATTTTCAATGGCTTTTGTCCTAAATGGCTTTTTTCCCCCTTACATTACTTTTACTTTTATACTTTAAGTAGTTTTGAAACCAGTACTTTTATACTTTTACTTGAGTAAAAAACTTGAGTTGATACTTCAACTTCTACAGGAGTATTTTTAAACTCTAGTATCTATACTTCTACCTGAGTAATGAATGTGAATACTGAAGACACCTCTGTCTATAGGTAACAAACCTAAGCAGCTATTCATACATTTGTGTTCTTCATATATACATATATGTTTCAGAACTGGCAGTGGGAACCAGTTTCACCCAACATTAGCATCTGGTAATAGTGTGCTAACACATTAAATTCATAGCTCGTATGATTTGTACATTCTATTTCCGTTCAGTGCAAGTCTGCAGTGTTGTTTTACTGCATACTAAGAGAGAATGCAAGTTAGATTTTAGTCCCACTGAACATTGTTCAGGGATACTCGGTATAAAATGTGCAGCTGCTGCATACATGCTAAAGATTGGCGTTTTCCTCCGGGGCCCTGTGCTGACATTGACATTAGGCAACAATGTGCCCTGTTTGACAAGTGAATTTCCCTGAATCTTAACCAAAAATCACAAGCGCTGCAACCGAAACAAATAACACACGAAAAATGACGAATCGATTTAAAAAAGACATCATTCATATCTTTTGCATAATGTACAGTATAATGTCAAATAGAAGAGATTCATGACTTTTATCCCAGATCATCATCTCAATATTTATTCATACGAGCACACAAGCCTATTAGGATATTAGACATTTTAACAGAAAAGCTCTTCAGTTGCTATTCTGTCCACAACAACCGTGTCAGCAGCTCGTCCCATCAGCCTCAGCGGTCGCCTATTATCCACTGATTTATCAGCACACTTGTCATCTAACTATTATCTCTCTGTCATATGTTGAATTGAGCTGTTTCAACATTTCCCGTCAGAGAAACACTACAAACAAAGTAAATTAAATAATTCAGGAAGCTTGCAAGTTTTCAAGGATTCCATACGGTAAAGTATGTTAGAAGAGAATAAGCCATTATAATTAATCTCACCATCTCTCATGTCTATTGTTTGTCAGGTTAACTGTCACAGTGAACTTTCCTGTTGTTCCGTGTTCTAACTCATCCAAGTTCTCCTCACAATTGAGTCAAGGTCAACAGTACAACCTTTGAAATCCGTATGAATTTACATACCGTACATGTCTGCTTATGATGAAAAAAAAAGAAGTCTCTATAGAAATTGGAAATAAATTGTTTTCAGTTACGTTATGTCGTGAACGGAGAGTTTCTGAATTGAAAAAAATCCTGGATTGATTACAACAGGATTTTTTGCCAGTTATGGAGCCAAATCAAGGCCAAAAGTTTTGCTAATTTGAAAATAAAATTTGAACCTGAAAATTATTTTTTACAGTTTCATTTTTTTTTTTTTCGGTATCAGATCTTTTTTTCAGTTTCAGAACTTTTTATTTCAGTTTCAAATCTTTTTTTCAGTTTCAGATCTTTTTTTTTCAGCTTCAAGTTTTTTTTTCAGTTTCAGACTTTTGGCCCCTATGTGGCGTAGGGGGCGTGGCATCAACTGAGAGGGGCGTGGAATCATGAGTGACAGCATAAGAGAGAAGGCGGGGGACGTTCCTCAGTCATGTTGCCTTCAGGAAACGTAGGTTGCAGAAGTTATCAGTAGAAGTTTGATTCAACACACTATATTCACGTGATTGGCAGTGGAAAAAACGGATACTAGTGACACATTTCTGTTTAAAAAGCTGTTTTAGACCGTACTTGGTAGTATGTGGAAGTGGGAAATGTCAAACTTTAAAGTATGGCTGCTGAACTGTACAGTGTGGCATAGTTTATCGCTTTTATACTGCGATTGGTGCCAAGTACGGTCTAAAACAGCTTTTTAAAACAGAAATGTGTCACTAGTATCCGTTTTTGAAAAAAATTTAAACTGTTAATAAGAATTTTCAGGTTCAAATTTTATTTTCAAATTAGCAAAACTTTTGGCCTTGATTTGGCTCCATACCTGTTTCCCATAGAGAAGATTCTGGATTGAGGCGGCAGTGACGTGGACTCTACGGTCTGTCATGGTAAAGAAGGAGCTGAGCTGAAAAGTGAAGCTCTCAGTTTACCAGCCGGTCTACATTCTTACACTCACCTATTATGAGCTGTGGGTCGTGACTGAAAGAAAGATATTGTGGATACAAACATCAGAAATGAGTTTCCTCCACAAGTCATCCCGTTTCTTACCCTGGATTCACACTGAAAGCGCCACAGACATCACAGGCGTCCGGTTGCTAATCATTTTCTATGAAAGCGCTGCGAGAGGCGTCGGAGGCCACGCAGGCATTTGAGGCATCCAGAGATTCAATTTGAAGTTGAAAAGTCTCAACTTTATGCAAATGAGCAGCGGCAACGCCAAGGCAGCGTCCAATCAAAGACCGGGATTCCTGAAGCAAGAACCCTCAATGCAGATTGTACTTTCATGTACACACAAACGTACACTCATTTACATGCGTACATGAGCAGAGCTGTGGACTAACAAACTTATTTTACCAGGAATTAATATATTTCATCCAGCAATCTGACATTTTTTTTGCTGAATTAACTTAACAAAATTCCTGGCGGCAGCCCTGATTTTGGCCGGACTACGCTGGCATCCCGTTAAGTCCAGAGAAGGATTTAAAACTCTTCTCCTCACACATAAAGCCCCTAATGAGATGATATTTAAATCAAATCAGACTTTAAATAATTGGACTTGTATTGAACTTATTCACTTTTTCTGTGAAGTCCCTTGAGCAGACATCTGTTGTGAATTGGTGCTATGAATTAAACTGAACTGACGCTGAAATTAATGAAATATCCAGTGATTTGTTACCAGGTTGAGTAAATGTAATTTTGTCAGAATGTAATTTTGCTTATCTACAGCCATAAAAGTGATTTAAGGTGCTTTAAATTGCGACGCTGCTTTTAAATGTTCACAGTTAAATCTGTGAATTACTCATAAGAAACTAATTTAACAGGTTCTACAAAAGACAGTTTTCTTCCTACTTTTAAGTGACATTTTTTGATAAAAAACAAATACCGGTACAGCTCTCTCTTGTATGCTTAATTTGGCAACAGCTAAAGTCAATAAGTCAATTACGAGGAGTCTGGCCAATATTTTGTCAACCTCCCTTCCAAGGTTTTGTTTTTCCAGCAAAGACGTTTCTTTTTTAGTTCACTTCACCTTGTCTCAAGCGACATGGAAAAGTCGGGTCAACCGAGTGCTGAAGTGACCGAGAGTAAAAGGTCTTTTCCCTCTCGTGCATTGCTAATGGCAAGAAAATAAACACAGGAAATGGCCAGTCCCAGCTCCCTGCAATTAGGTCAGTGTTTCAGACACACACACACACACACACACACACACACACACACACACACAGAGGACTGCAGCTGCTAAAGGATGAGATTTCTGCAGAGACGCGGAGACATAAAAATCCGAGCCACTGATGGATCAGGCTGTTTCAGAGGAGCAGTAACTGCACTGTGTGCATGTGCAAAGTGGAAGTAGTAAGATTGAATATGCTGGGTTAATTACAGATAATGAGCTGAGAGGGCTGCCCCCATACAAGGCAGACCAGCTGCAGATAGGCTATCATAAACTACCTCGCAGTAACAAAAAAACAGCAGTTCATCAACGCCTGGAGAATAAAATCATGTGAAAAAGGGATCCAGATTACATTTTTGTAAACTGAAACATACGGTAGCTCATATGTTCAGAAAACTGGATACCCAAACTAAGTTTTGCTAAAATATAAATAGTTTCCTTGCTGCAAAGTTTTTCCCTGTGAGCTATCATTATTATGGCTTTATAAAAAAATGTGTGGAAAATACTTGACTGGACACCTAAAACCACAAAGCCAGGCTAATTTTACTCTATTAACTTTTTTGTCAATGAAGATAGAAATCTGTAAAAAGTCCCTTAGTTGATATGAACATTTTATGGTTTCACTGTTTTAACCTGGTAGAAATGTTGTGGCAAGACTTTAAAAAGCTGTGGATAATTGAATCTAGATCAACCTTAACGAACTGAACCATTGATACAAAGAAAAGTGGGAGCATTCCCAAGGGAGAACCCTAAGTTTATTTTAAAAGCTGTTGAAACATGGGATGCCCTTAGTTGTTCGCACACTATTCAACTGATTTCAGTGTTAGTTAGCCAAGTATTTGAACCTTCAACTTAAAGAATGTGCAGTGATTAACAGTTTTATTTACTTTATGGTCAAGTAAGAAAACATAAAAACAAACCTTTATTTGTGGGGAAAGGGAAAGAAGGAATTTCCACATACGTATATGAGAATGAACTAGCTTCTTGACGAGGCAAAAAGCGGGTCCAAACAAGCTGTTTTATGTTATATTTGCAAGACTTAATAGTGCCTTATGTTCCTGGCAGAGCTCTCCGTTCTCCGAGTGCAGGTTTACTCGTAGTTCCTAGAATCTCCAAATGTAGATTTGGAGGGCAGGTCTTCTGCTATCAGGAACCGTTACTATGGAACCAACTTCCAATCTGGGTTAAGGAGGCTGACCCCACCACCTTTAAAACCAAACTTAAAACCTTTCTGTTTAGTAAAGCATAGAGTTAGTGTAAACTCTAGTGTGTTAGTGCCAGTAGTCATAGCTGCAGCTTTAGAACAAGACTAAAATCGTTTAGGAAAAATAGCTTCAGGAGCTGCATGCTGACCTGCAGTTCCACCCTCTGGTCATCCCACGTCTTTCTTCCACCTGTCTGTATTGATGTGTGGTAGATGCCTGCTGACATCCTGACCTGAAGCCCCCCCTCCGACCGCCTCGGTGTCTGCTGTCTACATCTGTTTATATAGTCATCCCTGTAGTGCACCAGTTAGCCATTGTGTCTGTGTCTCTCCTTTCTCTGTTTTTCATTCTCTCTGTCAGTTCTCTCTTTTCCTGCTCTGCCCAGCTGGCCTCCGGCAGGATGGTCCCCCCTTATGATCCATTTCCTGGTCCAGCTTTTTTCCCTCCTAAACGGGAAATTTTTCCTTGCCAATGTTTGGCTTAAAGGAGCTTGAGGCTCCTTTTAAGAAATGAGACTCTCTAGCGCCACCCTTCACCACGACGGCCGTTGGGGGTACTGCAGCCAACAGTGAAGCCGGCACGGGAGAACGGGGAGAACGTGCATGCAGCGTCATGTGACGTCACATCCACAGGACAGCGCGGGAAATTCGGGACCGAATTGCAGCACATTTTGCAGCACACAGCCTGTTCAAGGCAAAGGAGAGATACACTAGAGGGCTCATTCTTTTGGGTTTGGAACGCTTCATCTGACATTACTACTAGAAAACTTAAAATGTATATGGATTTTTTTTATAAATCTTGCCACAATCCGGCCTCAAGCTCCTTTAAGGTATTTTTCCCACTAGAGGAGTTTTTACCCACCACTGTTTATCTATCATGTTCTGGGTCATGAAAGTGTATAGACACAACTTATGTTGTAATAGATGCTATATAAATAAAATTGAATTGAATACTATGTACATGTGAGTGAGTGAGTGAGTGAGTGAGTGAGTGAGTGAGTGAGTGAGTGAGTGAGTGAGTGAGTGAGTGAGTGAGTGAGTGAGTGAGTGAGTGAGTGAGTGAGTGAGTGAGTGAGTGAGTGAGTGAGTGAGTGAGATTGAAGTCAGTGCGAGTGAGTAAGTGAGTCTATAAGAGAGAAGAGAAATTGTCCTCCACATCAGTTCTACTTGTTGACGCCTTCTTACAGGTCTGCACACCAACATCACATCACAGATGTAGGAGCAATATCTATGAAATAATAATAAAATAATAAATAATTATAAAAATCCGGGTGGGTGGAGAAGTCCTGCCTCAGGTGGAGGAGTTCAAGTATCTCGGGGTCTTGTTCACGAGTGAGAAAACGATGGAGCTGGAGATTGACAGACGGATCGGTGCAGCGTCCGCAGTTATGCGGTCGATGTAACGGGCCGCCGTGGTGAAGAAGGAGCTGAGTCGAAAGGCGAAGCTCTCGATTTACCGGTCAATCTACGCACCTACCCTCACCTATGGTCATGAACTCTGGGTAGTGACCGAAAGGACAAGATCGCGGATACAAGCGGCCGAGATGAGTTTCCTCCGCAGGGTGGCTGGACGCTCCCTTAGAGATCAGTTTCCTCCTCAGGGTGGCTGGACGCTCCCTTAGAGATGAGTTTCCTCCGCAGGGTGGCTGGACGCTCCCTTAGAGATAGGGTGAGGAGTTCGGTCACCCGGGAGAGGTCAGAGTCGAGCCGCTGCTCCTTCACATTGAGAGGAGTCAGCTGAGGTGGCTTGGGCATCTGTACAGGATGCCTCCTGGACGCCTCCCTAGGGAGGTGTTCCAGGCATGTCCCTCCTCCCTAGGGAGGTGTTCCAGGCATGTCCCTCCTCCCTAGGGAGGAGTTCCAGGCATGTCCCTCTGGGAGGAGACCCCGGGGAAGACCCAGGACACGCTGGAGAGACTATGTCTCTCGGCTGGCCTGGGAACGCCTCAGACTCCCCTCGGAAGAGCTGGAGGAAGAGCTGGAGGAAGAGCTGGAGGAAGAGCTGGAAGAAGTGTCTGGAGTGAAGGAAGTCTGGGCATCTCTGTTGTTGCTGCCACCGCGACCGGTTAAGCGGTGGAAAATGGATGGATGTATGGGAAAAAAAAGAAAAAAAATCATTATTACCAATTAGGCCTGGGCAGTAAACCGTAAATTTACTGTTACCGACATTCACTGCGATGACCGACGTCAATTGATAAAAAAATAAAATAAATCTATTTTTGTCTGTTTTGACTGTGTGCTGATAGGCTAATAAGTTTCATTCCCCTTTAAGACGGTGCACAGCGTGTGTGTAATCACGTAACTCCACCCATCCAGTTCAAACGAGAAGGGAAACCCAAGAAAATGACTGAGAGTTCAAACGAAGAAGCGTTTGAAGAAGTCCTACATCTTTATCTATATTCTCTTATCTAATTTAGCGAATTCTTGATTGTTTACGGTCAGAGGATGCAGTCAATGCTATTCGGCATCTCTTGTAACTCGTGATTCAGGTGGTCTCATCATACAGTGTGAGATTGTTCAGTGTAAAGGAGCCTCAAGGCATTTCAAAGATTGGTGTAAACATTAGACATAACTGACATCTCAGTGTATGACTAATTGAACTGTTGTCTTTCTCTAAGATCAGCACTTTCTTACTGCTAACATGATGATGGATAATCAGCTCTCTGAAAGTCCCTCAGAGAACAACCCACAATTATCTGGTGTCTTTTTTTTTGTTTTTTGTTTTCCACATGAATATTACAATTATCTGATTCATCACATTGGGTGTAGAGTTACCACAACATGGGAGACATGGGGTGGAACAAAGAGGGAGTTCTAAATGGGAGGTCAACTGAGGCCTGACTGACGGGCACATTGTACCTCCATGAACTAAGCAGAAGCCAAAGAGACTGTTTGGGGGAAAGTGAAAGATCTGTAACAGCTGGCACCAGATGTTGCCCCAACCAGGTGTGTCATCATCTGTAAACCCTCAGATTTGATACTCCCATTCTGAGCATGACTCAGCCTGATTTCCAGGAACATGCACATGGACACACACATACTCTGCCAAACCAGAATGATGGCTCCAAATCAGCAGTCTGAAAATGCTGCAGAAGCAATTACTTGGCGCTTTTAGATTAGACCCCGTCATTTTCCCTGGATGAAGAATGCATCTTTAACGTGCACTTGTCAGTTTAAATGCAAGGCGTGTTATTGCCTCCCCGGTGCCAGAAGCCGAGTTTAGGGTATGGAAGACCACTCGGGAGGTGTTATTGAGTGGTCTTACTTAACATGACGACCCGCTGTCTGTTTGGGCGGCCTCGCTGGGTCCACCAACCTGAGAAGAGCCAGCTGATGGAGGAGATGGAGCATGTGGCAGTTCCATACTGAATATGTGTAGTGACTTCCAAATCACATTGCACAAATATTATATGCGCAGCAATCTCCCTCTGCCATTCCTGCTGTTGGGACCGTTCACCGCAAATAATTACTTCCGTTTGTTAATTACCCGAGTTTCAATTCTAGCAATGCTTCGGTCTGTCATTTTAGCAGACAGTTGCAGATTAAGGTACTGTGATATGCTGATTTATGATAACCATGGCTCTGAAGATGAGGATCGTGGACATCCGCGTCTTGTAATCAACAAATCTCTCCCAAGGCTTGCCACCCCGCGTCAGTTCTATTTACATTAGGCCTGACCCGCAATTAAGTTATTGGCGGGGCCGGATCTGCACGCCACCCAGTGTCAGTTAATGTAAAAAGGACAGGCGACACGTTGAATTTGAGTGTTAACTGCTGGGTATCCGCCAATGTTAAAGGAGCTAATGATGTCTAAAGCCAAATGGCCATGTAAGAAAATTCAGGGTTGGGGGCGATGGATCTTCTGGATAAATGAAGACAATGGGAGGGTTGATCACAGAGACAGAGTTGTTGCCTGGGAGATGTAATGAGCGAGCCTTAGACGATGAAATGAATAGCAGAACAGGAAACTGAAAAGGGGTCTGTGGGAGCTGGAGCGAGTGAAATAAAGCCATTTTGATCAACATGTGTGTGAAAGAGAAGTGGACAAAAGTCAGAGTTATAGAATGTTGCCCCACAATCCCGCTTTGTTGTAGACAGGAGTGAAGGTGAGTGTGTGTGTGTGTGTGTGTGTACAATTGTGAATTGAGGAATCTTTGTAACACATGACTTTTTTATTCAAAAGGCTTGTGTGTGTGCGTCCTCTGGCTTATATCCTGCAGGAAACATTGTTTCCGAGTTCCTTTCCTGCTTTGTCTTATTTTAACCTCTGGACACAGGAAGCACACATTCACACAGATGCCCACTTCATGCACACACACAAACGCACACAAAAACACACAAACCTACAACACTCCTTCATTTCTTTCACGACACACTCTCAAACCACAACCTTTCTTTGAATGCACACACCTCCGCAGGCAGCTGAGATATAACCGGAAACAGTACGTGTGTGGTTTTGTGTTTGTGTTATTAGTGGACCACACAGAGGAAGCAGGGCAGTGCTGTCTGCATGGGGTTGCTGTAACTGTATTTTCTATCCAGCCCACTGTGGTCTTTCCTCAATGACAGATCTTTATTACACACCCATTCTCTCTTCCTCCGTCTCTCTGTCTCTCTCCCTCGCACACACACACACACACACACACACACACACACACACACACACACACACACACACACACACACACACACACACACACACACACACACACACACACACACACACACACACACACACACACAGCCAGTGGAAAGGACCAGGCCAGCTATCCGGAGACCAACCTCTGACTGCCTCTGACTGTTTTATTAATGGATCGTCTTGGCACTGTCGGCTCCATAAAAGCTACTGTGCCCACGGATCTGTCTGCCTCAGCAGGCACACACAACACTCACATACACACACAAATATCCACACACTCATGCCCATTCAAACTACCGCAAGATAGAAAGCTACACAAATGCAAGCGAACACTGCAAAAATTTATGTTCCTTTAGATGAAAACACACACATTTATAGCTACACATCCACATGCACACACACACACACACACGCACACGCACACACACACACAGCAATGCTCTGAGCCTATGGTAACTAATATTAGCTTGGATTTATGTCAGTGGCTTTTTGAGAACAAGTGGGCAACTTCCATTTTCTCTACTTCCCTAAAATTGTGTCAATTCTGAAGTTTGAAAGAAAATGAAAATATGTTATCCCTCGACAGCTATTCCACTCGCTGTCTTGAGTACTTTCACACTGAGATTTTCACATGCATCAAGCTGGGTTTTATCGGTCAATGGGCTCAGGATAACTATGAAATGTGCCCTAACAGAGCAAAGATCAAGACAGGAACAGACAGTGAGACGAGGCGAAAGTGAGAGCCTCATGAGGACTTTCATTAAGAGAAAATTAGGAACTTGTAGAGGGATGAATGGATGACATGAAAAAGAAGAAAAAAATTGTCGACGTGTTGGTGTGTGTGTGGGAGGGGGTAGGCAGGCTTGGTAGAAGCTCAAAATGGTTTTTTAATCACATCATTAAATGGATTTTGAATAATGAATTTTTCGTAACGGGTGTCTTCACACACGGTAAAAAGAGTGCAATGTTTTTTTTCTTTTCACACTGGACTGATGGATATGTACATATATATATATATATATATTTATATATTCACACCATCCATCCATCCATCCATCCATCCATCCATCCATCCATCCATCCATCCATCCATCCATCCATCCATCTCCTTCCGCCTATCCGGGACCAGGTCGTGGGGGCAGCAGTCTTAGCTGAGATGCCCAGACTTGCATCACTCCGGAGACTTCCTCCAGCTCACCCGAGGGGAGTCCGAGGCGTTTCCAGGCCAGTCAAGCGGCACAGTCTCTCCTGGGGTCTCCTTGGTGGGACATACCAGCAACACATCTTTAGGGAGGTGTCCAGGAGGCTTCACCTACCTGGAGAGGGTATGCCCCCCTTTTTGGGTTGTGAAAAATTGCCTTGGATTTGGAGGTGCCAATTCTCATCCCTGCCACTTCGCACTCGGCTGCAACCCGCCCCAGAACATGCGGTAGGTCCTGGTCTGATAAAGCCAACAGGACAACATTATCTACTAAAAACAGAGATGAATTACTTTGCATCCCAAACTGGATCCCCTCTGGCTCCTGGCTACGCCTACAAATCCTGTCAATAAAAATTATGAACAGAACTGGTGACAAAGGGCAGCCCTACTGAAGTCCAATATGTCCAATGCGAACAAGTCTGAATTACTTCCGGCAATGCGAACCAAACTCCTGCTCCGATCATACAGAGACCGAACAGCCCTTGGCAGAGGGCCCCGGATCCCATACTCGCAGAGCACTCCCCACGGAATGCCACGAGGGCCACAGTCAGATACCTTCTCCATATCCACAAATCACATTTGGATTGGTTGGGCAAATTTCCATGAACCCTCAAGCACCCTGCAGAGGGTATAGCACTGGTCCAGTGTTCCACGACCAGGACGAAAACCGCATTGAACTCTCCTCTCCAGTACTGTGGCGCAGACTTTCCTGGGAAGCCTGAGAAGTGTGATCCCCCTATAGTTGAAACACACTCTCCAGTCCCCCTTTTTTTTAAAAAAAGGGACCACCACCCCGGTTTGCCACTCCAACGGCACTGTCCCCTTCCTCCATGCAATGTTGCAGATGCGTGTCAACCAAGACAGCCAGGCAACTTCCAGAAACTTGAGGTACGCAGGGTGGATCTTATCCACCCCCTGTGCCTTGCCACTGTGGAGATTACGAACTACCTCATTGACTTTGGCTTGGGTGATGGACAAGTAATCCCAGAGTCCACAGTCTGCTTCCTCAAAGGAATGCATGCCAATCAGATTGAAGAGATACTCAAAGTATTCCTTCCACCATCCAACAATGTCCCAAGTCGAGGTCAACAGTTCCCAACTCACAATGTAAGAGGTGTTGGCAGAGTACTGCTTCCCCTTTCTGAAGCGCCGGATGGTTTGCCAGAATTTCTTTGTGACCGACCAAAAGTCCTCCTCTATGGCCTCACCTGCCGGAGACTGCCCGAACTGTGGCTTGCTTGGCCTGGTACCTATTGACTGAGTCAGGAGTCTAACAGGCCTGATAGGACTCCTGATTCAGCCTGACAGCATTCTTTCTATTCGGTGTCCACCACTGGGTCCAGGGGTGGCCGCCCCAACAAGCACCAGAGACCTTGCATACAACACTTCAAGCTGCCGTGTCGACAATGGAGACAGAGAACATGGTCCACTCGGACTCAATGTCTCCAGCCTCCTTTGGAATCTTTGAGCAGAGATTAGAGTTGAACACTTACCTAAAGAGGGCTCAGCCAGACATTCCCAACAAACCCTCACAATACATTTGGGTCTACCCGGTCTTCCTCCTCTGCCATCGTGTCCAACTTCCTCCTCCGCCAGCGTATCCAACTCACCACCAGGTGGTGATCAGTTGACAACTCAGCCCCTCTCTTTACCCGAGTGTCCAAGACATACGACCCGAGATCAGATGAAACAACAACAAAGTCGATCATTGACCTCCGGCCTAGGGTGTCCTGGTGCCACATGCACTGATGAACACCCTTATGCCTGAACATGGTGTTTGTTATGGACAAACTGTGACTAGCATCGGAGTCCCATACCAGCGCACCACTCTGGTTCAGATTGGGGATGGCCGTTCCTCCCAATCACGCCTCTCCAGGTGTCCCTGTCATTGCCCACATGAGCGTTGAAGTCCCCCAGTAGAACAATTGAGTCCCTTGCTCGAGCACTATCAACTACCACTCCCAATACTCCGAGTAGGCCGGGTACTCTGTACTGCTGTTCGGCCTGTAGGAACAAACAACAGTGAGACACCTTTCCCCGACTCGAAGGCGCGGTAAACTCCAACACATGGCGGCTGAGCTGGGGGCCTATAAAAAAGCCCACACCAGCTCGACCCCTCTCACCCTCGGCAACTCCTTTCAAGGAGCTGGGTTCCAGAGCCCAAGTTATGTGTGGAGGTGAAGCCAACTATCTCTAACCGGTATCTCTCAACCTCCCTTACAAGCTCTGCCTCCTTCCCCCCCAGCGAGGTGATATGGTATATCCCTATTGCGACAGTTTTAGTCAAGGGATTGGGTCATCGAGGCACCCTGCCACGGCTTCTACCCAGATCACATTGTACCAGCCAATCATGGTCCTTCCTGCGGGTAGTGAGCCTACTTGAAGGTGGGCCCACATTGCCGTTTCGAGCTGAGCCCGGCAGGTCCCATGGGAAAGGACCAGGCCACCAGGTGCTCACCTTCAAGCCCCAACCCTAGGCCTGGCTCCACAGAGGGGCCGGTGGTGACACCAATCCAGGTGATGTAACGGTCCCTGATTTATTATTATCCATGTTTGGCTTATGATCCACTCTTAGTATGGCCCATCACCTAGGACCTGCTTGCCATGGGAGACCCTACCAATTAATTGAATTTGTTTGTTGTGTTGTCATGATGTTTTGTTGTCCGTTATTCAGTTTGTTTTGTGAGAATGCTCTGCTTGAATGATCACCTGCTTTTTGGTAGAATAAATATTTCTCTGTTTGAGTAATTTAACTAACTTTTGGCAGTATCTTCCATCTTCTTGAATACTCCTCTACAACATATATATATATATATATATATATATATATATATATATATATATATATATATATATATATATATATATATATATATATATATATATATATATATATATATATATATATATATATATAATATATCCCCTTCATTTACCAAAACACCTATAGTTTCACAGTTTTTTTTTTTACTTTAATTTCTTATGTAAATATTACAAGGTGTTACGTGCTCATGACAGTTATGTTCATTGACATGTGGAC
This sequence comes from Cololabis saira, assembly GCF_033807715.1. Taxonomy (NCBI): domain Eukaryota; kingdom Metazoa; phylum Chordata; class Actinopteri; order Beloniformes; family Belonidae; genus Cololabis; species Cololabis saira. Next base: position 5,753,715 of record NC_084595.1, on the reverse strand, counting down.
AGCTGCCAACAAGTACATAATTCAGTTAATATCTTGGTAAAATAATCTATATTCCCAGAGGTTTTGTGCACTGAAGGCCCGCTCTCCTACGTTTGGGTCCTCATCTAACCATTCCTGACATATTCAATGATTTATGTATATTCTGTACCCTACAACATACACAAAAAGACTGCTTTCTCTCAAGGTTATAGCATATTAGCTGTATTATCATCAACAGTCCATTCTTTTTTATGCCAATGGAGTAAAAATGTACATCCTGTTGTTCAACATAATATGGATTACATATTAAGATGGGAAATCAGAACCCATGTCCACCATGTTCATACCAGGCCCATGCCCTGTTCATCCATAAACTTAACCAGGGCCACATGGACCAATGTCCTGTAGATATGAAAAACAAGGTGGAATTTAGATGCACTGTAGACATGAGAGAAAAAGTGATACTCATATACATGTGCAGACCTCCACTGACCCAGTCTAAGATTTGGTCGATAAGCAACAATGCAGCCTCAGCAGTCCCAAGCCCAGATGAATGCAGAGGGTTGTATCAGGAATGCCATGCAACATAAAACCTGTATTGATGTAAACATGCAAATCACAAGACCCATGAATCCTATAAAGTGCTGAGTTAACAATGATGGCCATATGTGCTGTTGACCTATAGGGTGCAGACAGAAATTGAGGTATTGTTGGTTGAAGAACGATATGAGGAAGGTGTGTCCATAGGCAGAGATAAAAGGGGGAAAGCAAGAGGCTTGAGCTGAGAGTAGGGACTTTGAATGTTGGGACTATGTCATGAAAAGCTAGGGAGTTGGTAGAAAGGATTCAGAGGAGGAAGGTGAATATTCAATGTGTTCAGGAAAACAGGTGGAAAAGTAACAAGGCTACAAAACTTATGAACGGGGTTAAAGATGTTTTATCATGGTTTGAATGGGAAGGGCATGGAGTAGGAGTTGTCTTGAAGTAAGAGTTTGGTATGAATGTTCTGCAGGTAAAAAGGAAGTCAGATAGAGTGATGAGTCTGAAGCTAGCTGGCTGAAGGTGTGTTTAGTGTTGTTAGTGGTAATGCTCCACAGCTGGGGTGTGAGCTAGTCGAGAAGACTAAACTTTAAGCTGATCTAGATGAAGTGAACTTCAATGGGCATGATGAAAAGGCAACAGAGGGGATGAGGAAGTGATGGGCAGGTTTTCTTATCTAGGATAGGAACACAGAAGGACAGACGGTGATAGATTGTGCAAAAAGGATAGACATGGGGCTGTGGTGAATGCTTTCTTTCAGAAAAGGCAGGGACACAGGGTGACCTAAAAGAATGGCAGGAGGAGCACTCAGGTGGACTAAATCTTGTGTAGACAATGTTACCTGAAGGAGATTAGTGACTACAAAGTATTGGAAGGTGAGAGTGTAGCCAGACGGCAGCATAGGATGTTGATCTGTAAGATGATTCTGGTGGTGAGGGAGATGAAGAAGACAAAGGCAGAACAGAGGACTAAGTGGTGGAAGCTGAAAAAGGAAGAGTGTTGTGTGGTTTTCAGAGGGGAATGGAGACAGGCTCTGGGTGGTCAGGAGGTGCTTTCAGATGACTGGACAACTACTGGACAACTACAGTTTATGTGATCAGTGAGACAGGTGAGAGTACTTGATGTGTGAGCTGGTAGGGAAGTTGAGAAGGGAACTTGGTGGAATGAGAACATGTAGTATGTAAAGTATGTAAAGAGAAAGGGATTAGCTAAGAAGAAGTGGGACACTGAGATGACTGAAGAGAGTAGACAGGAGTACAGGGAGATGGAGTGTAAGGTGAAGGTTGAGGTAGATGGCAAACAAAGTGTGTACAATGATTTATAGGTTGGACAGAAAGGAGGGGGAGAATGATTTATATAGGTTGGGTAGGCAGAGGGATAGAGTTGGGAAAGTTGTGCAGCAGGCTATGGTAATTAAGGATAGAGATGGAAATGTGTTGACAGGTGCCAGAAGTGTGATGGAAAGATGGAAAGAGTACTTTAGAGTCAGTGAATGAGGAAAATTAAAGAGATCAAAGGGTAGAAGATTTGACCATTGTGGACTAACGGGTAGCAAAGCTGAAGTAGGGCTACACGATAAATTGTGTAGCCCTACACAAAACTGTTTTGTTTAAAAAAACCAAAACAGTCTCAATTCACACCTACAGGCAATATCACTTCTAATTGACAACGATTCCTCTGCATTCTATTTCATGAACTGCATCACAAATAAATGCTCCTATTTTCCTCCAGGTTTCTTCTGAGTTTCTCAAATGCTTCTCACGCACCCATTGTTGTTGCTGTCTCCCTCAACCTATGACAGGATGCCTTTACATCACATGATTGATGGACTGAAGAAGGGGAGCAAACCCACTGGCACTGCAGCAGTTTTACCAACTTAGCAACTTTGACCCTATATTTATCGAGTTCTCAGACCTTTCTATTGAAAAATAGCCACTTTTTCAGGTGTGATCGGAGACCAATGTCAAAGCACATAGCGTTTTCAGTCGCTTCTCAGCAACTAGCCAGCGTTGCCATGAGCTGCTCCCCCATACTCTCAAGGTGGCTTTTGCTCATGCAGCCGCTCCTAGCTACGGTCAGAGCCCGGGTTGGAGATGCTCACTCCTCTCAATGTTGCAAATAAATTGTGCAAGCATAAAGCCACCTATGCCTAATGTCAAGGTTGACATTCCCCCCAGCTTTCAGTTTCTGTCTTGCCCCGCCTGTGTCCCATCTGCCCTGATTGTGTCTGCACCTGTGTCTCGTCATGTCTCGTTATTCCCTCAGTATATCTTGTCTTGTCATTCCTTTGTTCCCCGTCGGACCGTACTGTTTGCTCCCCATGTTTTATACCACGTTTTGCTCCTCAAGTTTTTTGATCACTTTTTAGTTTGTTCTGATCCTGCTCTGCAGCGCTTTAGTTTGTTTTTTGTAAATAAATCCTTGTTTTTTGCAACTCCTGGCTCCTGCTCTCCTGCATTTGGGTCCTCAGCAAACCGAACCATGACACCTAATCCTTTACTGGCCTTGCTTTTAGTCTACTGCCCCAATGTTATTGAGGAATAATACATTATTTATGCTTTTATTGACACAAAGTCTCATTTTCAAGAAAGACCCGTTTTACAAAATAAAAACATTACAATGAATAAACAATTTCTTAAAAATTAAAAAAATATGCAATTAAGTTCCTTAATATCAAGAGCTACATATCTGTTTATCGAACTGTATATGAATCATCTATGAATCTTTAGTTGTCTGAGTTAAAAAAAATGTTGTTGACATTGTTAGTCATGCATGACTTTAAAACATTTTTACTGGAATTATCCTCATAATTGGATTGTTTGTATTTTGCAGTCAGATGGGCCAGACATTGCTGACACTCCTGTGGGTTTCCTAACTGTGGTCACTGACAACACAACCCATTTAAGTCCCAAGTTGTCATCTGTTGTCATCGAAGATGAAATAGTTGTGAAATAGTGAGTCATCCCCTTTGGTTGACAGATGCATTTTTACTGCTGTTTGGCTTGATCTATGCTCTGCATTTAGATTATCCAAAGAAACTCATCCACACATTCACCTTTGTTCATAAAATACTGATGGGCCTTGATGACTGTAAGCCACTAAAACTGTGCCTACTTAATATAAAACATGTCTTGTTGAAAGAAGTTTGAATGTACTCCTGAATAAATAGTACATCCCTGTATGTGCGTCATTCAAAATCACCAACATAGTTTTAAATCAGAGTTGGCTTGAATGCTTACAGTGTCAGAAACATGTTAAAATACTTCAAGACTATAGTTCATTCATAGTATATGAAGAGTATGTTTACTACAAGCTTAAATCAGTCTTTTGGTCAGCGTTCTTTTGTATTTTGTTACAGTGCCTTGTCTACCTCACCTGACATTTAGCATTTTTTGTTAATTTTTATCTTAAAGGGTGACATATTTTCATTGTTTAGTGTCAAAGTCATTATCGTGGACAACAGCGTCAAATTGGTCAATTGAATTGGCAGCCTGCAGCTGCAAACCTGGGGACAATGGAAACTTTGTAGGCAATTGTGTGCTGCCAACCTACTTCCACTAAAAGTGCATTTTTTCTGGCTCAGATTGATTAATATGTCTCACTACGTTATGAAAATGACCCTACAAAATAATGTAACACTTTTTGCATATCATGTTTTACCTCGTCTGGTCTATAAAATCTCCATAGGATCATAGCACCCACATGATCACCACCAGTTTCTAGAGTTTTGTAGCCTTGCCACAGCTGGTCACTCTCACCTAAAGATGACGTTTCATTTCTCTGTAGAATCAAGTTGTCATATACTTATAATAACAGAGGCAAAATAAGCACTTTTAATGGACACATGGACACAAGGATGTATCCCATTTTATGACTGCAGTGGTCTGAATTAGTGTTTCAAAATGTGTTGTCACTTTGGCACTTCGGCCAATTCAGGAGCATCACACTACTGAATGTAGAAGGGAAGATCTTCTTTTCCTTCATGGCCAAGAGGCTGACCAGCTACCTCACAAGCAACAGCTACGTTGACACCAGCTGCCAGAAGGCTGGCGTCCCAGGATTCCCAGGGTGCGTGGGGCACTCAGCTGTTATTTGGGAGCAAATCCAGAGCAAATCCAGAGAGCAAATCCGTCCCACACCAGCTGATCGACTTTGCCTTGGAGTTCTTCCACACCCCCAAATGCATCCAACACCTGGTGGCCAAGTATTTCGCAGATCTACAGGCGTGCTGTGCCCATCAGGACTTCACCACAGGCTGGCAGCAGCTTGAAGTGGGCATAGTAATGGGATGTTCTATCTCTCCCATCCTGTTCATCGCAGCCTTTGAGGTCATCCTCATTGGGGCAAGGAAGATGGTTGGAGGAGTGAAACTGCCATCCGGTCAGAGGCTACCACCACTGAGAGGCTTTATGGACGACGTCACCTCCATACTCCAGACAGCAGCATGCACAACGAGACTGCTGAAGAGGATGGATGAGCTTGTTGGCTGGGCGAGGATGAAGATCAAACCGTCCAAGTCACGAAGCCTCTCTCTCAGGAAAGGGGTCCGAAACGACCACACCATCTTCACTGCAGGGGGAGAGGAGATCCCGTTGCTGTCTAAATAACCCATCCGTAGCCTTGGGAGATCATACACAGCAGAGCTCTCGGACAAGCAGATGGGGGAGGCAGTGAGGAAGCAGCTCGCAGACGGCCTGGCCAGGATCCATCGGAGCCAGCTCCTGGGAAAGTATAAGGTGTGGTGCTACCAGCACATTCTCTACCACCGGGTGATGTGGCCGCTGAAGCTGAGCGAGGTCCCTTCCTCAGTTGCAAGCAAGCTGGATGGGCTGGCAAACTCCTTTATCAGGTAGTGGCTGGGACTGCCGAGATGCCTCTCAGACGTGGGCCTTTTTGGCCATAACACATTCCAACTCCCGCTGCACTCCATCAGCCAGGGATAGAAACAGGAGAAGGCTCGGATGGTCTTAGAGCTGAGAGAATCCTCAGACCACCTGGTCAGAGCGGCGGGCAGCCAAGTGCGAACAGGAAGGAAGTGGAGAGCAGAGGAAGAGGTTGACCAGGCAATCAGCAGGCTAAAACAGCGCAAGTTGGTCGGCAGAGTCCAAGTTGGGCGAGCAGGTCTCGGTCGATGTGAGACCCCCCTCTTCTGGTCGAAGGCCTCCAAGCAACAGAGGAAAGCCATGGTGGTGTCGGAAGTGGCAAGGTCAGAGCAGGAATGCTATTCAATCAGAGCAGTGGCTCAAAGCCGGCAAGGGAAATGGTCGTCATGGGAAGGCGTAATGGTCAGGCGGATAACATGGCCTGACTTGTGGAAGATCTCCCTAGCCAGGATTAGCTTCCTAATCCGAACTACGTATAACACCTTACCTTGTCCCCAAAACCTCCACCTGTGGTTCGGCACAGAAGAGATTTGCCCCCTCTGCGACACCGTCAACGCGAGCCTCCAGCATATCCTGTCGGGATGCAAGACGGCTCTGTCCCAAGGCCCCTACAGATGGCGGCACAATGCCGTCTTGAAGAAGCTGGCCGGGGTGGCAAAGTCTTGCAGACAAAAGGCAAACAGCCTGCCCGCTGCCCCAAAGGGAAACACCATCCAGTTTGCTAGGGCAGGCGAGGCCATCAATGCCCCCCCGCCCACTAAACACAGTAAGGCTCCTCTCGTCCGCCAGCGAATGGAGCATGAGGGTCGACCTAGGAAGGCAGCTGCAGTTCCCCAGAGAGATCGTCGAGACAACGCTACGGCCAGACTTGGTGCTATGGTCCGTGGCCAGCAAAGCGGTCCTCCTGGTGAAGCTCACTGTACCATGGGAGGGGGGTCTGGAAGCTGCGCACGAGAGGAAAAGGGCAAAGTACTCCAACCTGGCAGCAGAGTGCAGGGAGGCAGGCTGGAAAGCCACGATATGCCCGGTAGAGGTGGGGTGCAGGGGTTTCATTGGCTCCTCAACCTCCCGTCTGCTGCGAGACCTGGGGTGCACAGGAGCCGGCCATCGCAGAGAAGCAAAGGAGCTGGCAGAGGAGGCCGAGAAAGGCAGCTTCTGGCTGTGGCTACGGAGGAAGAGCAGGAGCTCGGGGACAAGTAACGCCTAGGGCGTCAGTAGGGGTGGCAGGGAGAAATCCCAGCCATCGCTTTGCCACTGGTCGATGTCCTGGGGTTAAAGGAGCGAAACATCAATGACCGGTGGAGTCCTTTAAACAACTGTAATTGAAGATTTATTGAATTTTCATTTCTTTAATTTTAGTTATTGAGTCTTATTTGCACTTTTAAAGCCCCTATTTTATTTATTACCTTTAATAATTTTCCTGGTAATGGAATAAAATGATGCATATTACTTAGAAAATACAGAAAATACAGTGGAAGTAGTGAAATTAAATATTAGACACTGCTGTTTTTAGAGAGCTCTTCAGGAATATGTTTTTAGCTCCTGTGACATTTTTATATTTTTTCATCTTAAAGGCACTGCTAGAGTTGGGCTATAACGAATAGTTTTTATGGTTGTTTAGTTTACAAATGTTGGGAAAAGAAAATGTTCATTACATTTTTCTGAAGCCCTAAATGCCTTACGTTTTTGAAATATTTGTCTGTGTCACATAAGTGGATGTAGTGACTTTGTTAGATATATATTGTACCATACATTGATACCACAGAAGTTTTAAGTTTGTTATATAAAAAAAATTGAATTTAACAATGGAGTTTTATTTGTATTTCTGTATGTGTTAGATTATATGTATTTTTTAAGTTGACTAGTAGTTTGTAGATATCAATGTGTTTGAGTTTAAGATAGTTACATTTTTTTTGTTGATTTCTAACAGTGAATAGGTTGTGCACAGGTAAATCTATTGAGTCTAAGATTATATACATATACATATAATCTAATATAAATAAGTTTCAATAAATAAATTCAAATTAGATATATGTGAAAACTAAATAAAAATTAAATCAAAATGAAATTTATAATACAAATAAATGAAAAAATTAAGTTGGCAGAAAATAGATTTTTTACTTTATTGGTTTACTTAAAAATATATTAACATAACTTAAATATTCTTAGGTAATCAGTTACAAACATTTTGAGTATTTTCAACTTATCAGGGTTTAAAGTGTAGTGCATTGCTGCAAAAATAAAAGGAGCATGAGCTTAGGCAATCAATCAATACAGGCAATCAATACAGACGATCAATATCATCATAATGTAATGTCCACCTTTAATCATCACGAGGAAAGCAAAATATCCCTAGTTACATTATCATAATATATTAGTAATTTTAGCCCACTGCAGCAGTTTATCCTTTCTCTTCATTGACTCAGAAATTAATCCATTCAAGTAATGCACTATTTCTGAAATATTAATGATTACTAGTAAAGTTTTACAAAAAAAGGCAACATTTTAAAATACAGTAAATGCTTCACTGCTGGTGTCTAGTGATATGATATGGTCAGAGGTGGGTAGTAACGAGTTACATTTACTCCGTTACATTTACTTGAGTAAGTTTGGGGAAATCTTGTACTTTTAGGAGTCGTTTTGAATCACTATACTTTTTACTTTTACTTGAGTAGATTTGTGAATGAGAAACTGTACTCTTACTCCGCTACATTAGGCTACGTTGAGCTATTACTTTTCTTTTATCCCCTCCGCCTACGCGTAATCATTGAAGGCTAATTTATGGTTCCGCGTTAGACCAACGCAGAGCCTACGCCGCCGGCGCCGCCGTCGATTTAACGCGGACCAATAAATCAGTTACTCAGTACTTGAGTAGTTTTTTCACCAAGTACTTTTTAACTTTTACTCAAGTAATTATTTGGATGACTACTTTTACTTGTACTTGAGTCATATTATTCTGAAGTAACAGTACTTTTACTTGAGTACAATTTTTGGCTACTCTACCCACCTCTGGATATGGTGTGCTTTATATGCATAAACTCTACATTTGATTGCTGTTACTTTCAAAGTTGGGTTAATATTAACAATTAATGAGTTTAACATTCATAAATACATTAGGAAAAAATATATTTTTTGATCAGAGTTGATCATTAAGAAGTAAAAAAAAATCTATGACTTCAGTGGATTTGTGTCATTTCCAAATTAACTCAATAATGTGCTCTTGAAATAGATGCATATCTGTGTTTTTAAGGTATTCCAATTAATATACATCAGGGGTCGGCAAGTAAGTTTGTTATTCGTGTGTTATTACTGCTTTAGCGCTACTCTGTGGCTGCGTTATGAAACCGCTTATAAGTAACTTGGTGATAATAATATTATTTTCTGCCAAGCTACTAACAAATGGAGTTCTTCTTTAAAATACACATAACAACATTAAACACATGAAAAACCCATGATATGAACAGTAGCACAGGACAGTCAGTACGTGCACACGGAGCAGACGTATTTTTAGACATATAATGGACGTTTTACCATTTAAAAGAACAACAGCAAAACTCAAGGTAAGTTATCAGTTGTATTTTTCACAGTTTAAACCACAACAAATCACTTTAAAGCAAGCTAGCTTGCATAAAATGAAGAGCACCGTCTTACCATTTCAACAGCTTCAGGAGTTTTGCCGGGAGTCTGTGCCTACGTCACTCCTGAATATTTGTGTGCACCTCTAATTAAGGCCCCCTATGCTACAGGTGACAGGGAACTATACAGAATTGTGTGTGTCCGGAATCATGAAGATTCTACTTTTATTTTATTTTATCTTTCTAAATAAAGGCCTTGAATTCTCTATGAAATTGTCGTTTTTTTGATAGTAAATAATTAAAAAAAAATAAATAAAATAAATAAATATTTATCAGATTTTCAATGTCATCTGGCGGGCCAGATATTATTGGAGACGGGCCAATTTTGGTGAGTGAAACCGCTGATAAAAGAGAATATCTTTGTTGAATTGTTTAAAATATTGCCCTTTAAGCTAAAGCTAACTGCTCCCCGGGCACTGTAAAAATAGCAGTCGACTGCTCCTGGTCCAACTGGAGATGGGTTAAAAGCAGAATATAACTTCCCCTTGCGGGATGAATAAAGGCTGATAAAATGAATACAAATAAATAAAAAAAATAAAGATGGCATTTCTCTTAGTAATCAGAATGAAATGTTGGCTGCATGTTGGCTTTGTAGTTTTTGGGGTTAGTTAATCGCGGTAGCTTAGCTCAGACTGTGATTGGATCTCGAGACTTGGGACGGTTGCTGCTCGTGTTTTGGCTGGTTCCGTGTTGGTTTCGTGTCTGTTCTGTTTTTTTTGTGTTTTTTTTTAAGATTTCCAGTGCTCGACGTGCGCCTCCATGTGTGTTCTTGCTTCCTGGTTTAGCAGCGTCCCCAGACTGGGGGTCGGGGACGGCAACAGCACAGCAAGCAGGTGGAAGCAGCAACAGGATGACCAGGGGTGGGGACCGCAGGCCAGCACGCAGCTCCCGAAGCTCCGGCCCAATCAGCAAGTCCCAGGTTGGGGTGCAGGGTCGGGGAAAGGTTGAGAAGGGGCAGGGCCAGGGGTATGTGTATGTGTATGTGTATGTATGCGTGTATATATATGTATATATATTAAATATAGTAACAATGCACATATATATGCCTTAGGTTCTTACCAGCATGGTATTAACCATTAATATGTGTGCAGACAAGGTAAAAAAAACAAAAAAAACAAACGGAGAAATGTGCAGAAACAGGTAAATGTGGAAATGAACAGGTTTCTGTGTCCAACTATATGTCTGACCTAAAGATCAGGGCCTAAACACACAATCTTACAGCACACAGAGGTAAATCTGTTTAAGTTCTGCAAGCTTATTTCAGGGAAAATCTTCCAGAGGCTCTGTGCATTGTTACGCACATAAACTAACTCTAGCGTTTGTCACATCTGCTATTCCTGAGGCTATTGAGCTTGTTTTGATACACTTGACAACCTATGCACATTTTTACTTTCATCTATGGTAAACTAGGAGTTTGTTGCTATTCATAAGCAGTCACTTTATGAGCAAAGAGAGCTGGTGCAAATATCTGACACCCATTATTGTTACAGTTTCATGTTGTTAATATGTTCTTGAAGAACTCTCCAGCTATCATCAAATCCCCCTCAAATAGTCAAAAGAGCAACAGCAACAGGTTTGGATTCAGTGTTACATGTAAACTACCTGTTAACAATCTTTAAACAGAGCTTGGTATGTCTAAATAATTTTCAGTATATTACAGAAATGTTACGCATGACACTCGAACGTTACACAGGGGTGAGCAGGGCCACCCCTGACCAAAATGGGGCCCTAAGCGAAATGTTATTTGGCCCCCCCGCCCTCAAACCTCTCCCCATCCCAAATGTATCATCAAAAAGAAAAAAAAAGAGGCATGTTTTTGTTTATGATTGTTATGATTTGTATTATACTGTATTTATTATGATTATGATTTAACTATTTTTCTTTGGTTTAAATATATATATATATATATATATATATATATATATATATATATATATATATATATATATATGTATATAATTATTTTTTGTGTGCCTGTTCAAAATAAAGTTTTTCATTCATTCATTCATTCATTCATTAATTTTCATTCATTCATTCATTCATTCATTAATTTTCATTCATTCATTCATTCATTCATTCATTCATTCATTCATTCATTCATTCATTCATTCATTCATCATTGGTACAAAATGACCGTATCACAACTTGCTATTTAACTTGACAACCCGTCAATAATAACAAATGTACGGTAGATAAAGTAGTTTGATTGTATGAGTCAAATGAAATAAAAGAAGAAAATCAACCTGAAATAATAAATATTAAATAAAAAACTTAAAACTGAAATAAACAAGTCACAAATAAGATCAATTACTCATCAAAAGAAAGTTTCCTCCACCACCTCAATCCCCCACAAAAAACTGAAAGCAGGTCTTGCAGGTCTGAAATCAGAGCTAAACACGCACGTGTGCCTTTTACAGATTCACATTTATCTCATTAAAAATAGTCAAACTTCTTAACAATATAAATTGATATAAAACTATAGCCAATTTATTATATATTGGCTAAAGTTTGTAGCTTATATACGATCACCAACTGGTCACGTGACCGCTCTTTCTCAACAGAGATGAATGCATAAGGTGTTAACAAGGCGTTCAATAAATGTTAATGAGGGCCGCTGGAAAAACACAATTCTCCAGTCTGGACAGAAACTGGAGACAGATTCCTATCTGAGTGGCAGCTCAGGTGTTTGTGCTACAAAGTTTTATTTCAACAACATACCACCTTCAAGTGAAGCACGAGTTTCCTCGTGTTTTGCCTTTTTTCTTCTCCTGCTCCTGATTTGTGATGTGTTTTGGATGAAAAGCATGAAAAGAAATCTCTGCAAGAGCCTGCCTGCACGCGCACCCTTCTGATTGGTCAGATTTCGGGTGCTGCCAATCATTGCACAGCCACCATTCAGATCTCTTTTCTTCCCTCCTACTCACGGAAGTGCACATGCACATCCATTACGTATATGCGTTGCTGAGCAAATGCGTCCCCTCGCGCAAAACGTGGCCCCCGTTGGAATATGAGGCCGTACGCACAGCGCGTGTTCTGCGTTTAGGGATGAGGAATTCTCTGCCATCACAAAAACAGTCACTACGTTTACATGCAGTCAAAATTCGGGTTATTGCTAATATTCCGGAAATGTCGAGAAAAAAGTCAAAATGTCGAGAAAAAAGTGGAAATGTCGAGAAAAAAGTAAAAATGTCGAGAAAAAATTCAAAATGTCGAGAAAAAAGTAAAAATGTCGAGAAAAAAGTAAAAATGTCGAGAAAAAATTTCAAAATGTCGAAAAAAAAGTCAACATGTTGAGAAAAAAAGTCAAAATGTTGAGAAAAAAGTCAAATTGTCGAGAAAAAAGTCGAAATTGGTATAAATCATTAATATGTGTGCAGAAAAGGAAAAAAAATGTCCAGTCAAAATTCGGGTTATTGCTAATATTCCGGTTACTGAAACCTTCGGAATATTCCGGTTTTTAAAAACTTGAATATGAGCAAATTCGGGTTTTTCAAAGGGAAATTCCGGAAATGTCGAGAAAAAAGTCAAAATGTCAAGAAAAAAGTCAAAATTTCTAGAAAAGTCAAAATGTCAAGAAAAAAGTGGAAATGTCGAGAAAAAAGTCAAAATGTCGAAATTAATGTTGAAGTACAATTTTGAGAAAAAAGTCAAGAAAAAAGTTGAAATGTCGAGAAAAAAGTCAAAATGTCGAGAAAAAAGTCAAAATGTCGAGAAAAAAGACGAAATGCAGAGAAAAAAAGTCAAAATGTTGAGAAAAAAGTCAAATTGTCGAGAAAAAAGTCGAAATTGGTATAAATCATTAATATGTGTGCAGAAAAGGAAAAAAATGTCCTGTACATGCAGTCAAAATTCGGGTTATTGCTAATATTCCGGTTACTGAAACCTTCGGAATATTCCGGTTTTTAAAAACTTGAATATGAGCAAATTCGGGTTATTCAAAGGGGTTATTGGTGTTAATGCAAATTCGGGTTATTGCCAATATTCGGGTTTTAAAAGGGTTATTGATGCATGTAAACGCAGTCAATATGTGAAAATGGAAGAGGATGGAAGACCCTTTTTCCTCTACAGTAATTGAGTAATGATTGATCTGGAGGATCAACCTTATTTCGGGGACCACCATGACTGACACCCAAGAATTCCAATCAAGCGCTGAACATTTCTTGTGTTTGCAGTCCCTGCAGAAATCAGCTTCACATTACACAACGGAGCTCTCAGACGAGGTCCTGATGGCAAAAAGCTTTTAGGGCTGAAAAGCTGCAGAAGTCATCCCAGACAGTCTGAGTGCGTTCAAGTTCTTTGATCCGATGATGTTTTCAGCACTGAAGGTGCTCTTACGGTCGGCCTTTACCGTCCCAGTGAGCCGCTGCAGCCGTGAGAGCTCATTTACTGCTCTTCAACAACTGCATGCTTGACTGAGGAACACTATAGCCCAGAAAGAGAGGCCTGAGAGGGAGCTGGTGGCAGACATCAACTATGAAATAGTGAGGTATAGATTGACCCAAATAATTCTGATGTATTTGCAGACATTAAAAAAAGAGGAGAGGAGATAAAGCCCATGAGAAGAATAAATGGGGATGGAGGACGTGACATGCCAGGGCAGAAACACCAACTGATAAAAGAGTGGTGTGGAGTGGAAAGCAGTACTGGAGTTGAGGGGGGATACAAAATGCAGAGAAAAAGTCAAAATGTCGAGAAAAAAGTCAAAATGTCGAGAAAAAATGTCAAAATGTAAAAAAAAAAAAGTCAAAATGTTGAGAAAAAAGTCAAAAGGTCGAGAAAAAAGTCAAAATTGGTATAAATCATAAATATGTGTGCAGAAAAGGAAAAAAAAAAAGTCGAAATTTCAGAAAAAAATCAAAAGGTCGAGAAAAAAGTCGAAATTTCGAGAAAAAAGTCGAAATGTCGAGAAAAAAAGTCGAAATCTACTGATTGCACTGCAGTAAGTTATGACCAGCAACAGAAAGGTGACAGATTTTTTCAATTCCTTTTTACAGCATTCAATGTTGCCCTGTTGCTGCTGTGCATTAGTGTTGTAATGTTGCGTGACTGTCTATACGCAACAACTACCACCGACAACTACCGCTCGTCTTGCATGAAGCTGGACATTCATCTTTTGCTTTTATCTAAATGTATACGTTTTTCTTGCTTAATGAATTAGTCGATGTACATTATGAATAAATGTAACTATAACATTTTTGAGCTTTTTAAAATCAAGGCAAAACAGTGGAGTAGTAGAACAGAGCAGAGGAGTGCAACACTTCTGTAGGCAACACAACAGCTAAGACCAGCGGTCGGCAAGCCAAAATGTTGAAAGAGCCATATTGGACCAAAAACAAATATGTCTGGAGCCGCAAAAAATGAAAGTCTTAGAATGAAGGCAACACAAATTTATCTATATTAGTTATAACTGGGGGAAGATTTTTTTTTTCCATTATGCACTTCGAGTAAAAAGTCGAAATGTCGAGAAAAAAGTCAAAATGTTGAGAAAAAAGTCAAAATTTCAAGATAAAAGTCGAAATGTTAAAATTAATGTTGAAGTACAATCTTGAGAAAAAAGTTGAAATGTCGAGAAAAGTCGAATTTTGGAGGAAAAAAGTCGAAATGTCGAGGAAATAGTCAAAATTTCGTGAAAAAAGTCGAAATGTTAAGATTAATCTTGAGATCTTCAATCTTGAGAAAAAAGTCGAAATGTCGAGAAAGATGTTGAAGTACAATCTTGAGAAAAAAGTCAAAATTTCAAGATAAAAGTCGAAATGTTAAAATTAATGTTGAAGTACAATCTTGAGAAAAAAGTGGAAATGTCGAGAAAAGTCGAAATGTCGAGAAAAGTCGAATTGTGGAGGAAAAAAGTTGAAATGTCGAGGAAATAGTCCAAGTTTCCTGAAAAAAGTTGAAATGTTAAGATTAATCTTGAGATCTTCAATCTTGAGAAAAAAGTCGAAATGTCGAGAAAAAAGTCGAAATGTCGAGAAAAAAGTTGAGGAAATAGTCAAAATTTCGTGAAAAAAGTTGAAATTTAGAGAAAAAAGTCGAAATGTCGAGATTAATGTTGAAGTATAATCTCGAGAAAAAAGTCAAAATTTCGAGAGAAAAGTTCAAATGTTGAGATTAAAAAGGAAAGGAAAAAGGAAGAAAAAAGAGAAGGGAAAAAAGGAAAGGAGAAAAAGAGGAAAAGAAAGAGAAAAAAAGGCAAAAAAGGTCAAACATTTTTGAAAAAGCTCCAGGAGCCACTAGGGCGGCACTAAAGAGCCGACCCCTGGCTAAGACTAACTAAAGAGAGAATGACGGTTGAGTCGGCCCACTGAGAATCGGTCGGAAATCTGGGAATAACAAAGTTTCCAAACAACGTGTTCACAGACTAACCTGAAACACCAACACATTTGAACATACATGTATGGGATGAGCAGCAGAGCTGATTATGTTGGTTGTGCCTGAGAAAAACTTGCCAAATCTTCTCTGCCAACGCCAAGCAACGTATTTTGCCATTTACTCTTGTTTGCTTTTTTTGTGGAATGGATGATTGAAGTTTGAAAAAACAGCCAGGCTTTTGCGACTGAGTTTGGCTCTTTGACACGCTACTGAGGCTCCTGTTTGGTAAATGAATAAATTGTTAAATTTGTGTTGTTTCTTCAGACTTCAATCATCCAATCCACTAAACACCAAAAAGGAGTCAAAGTTTGTTAGCACTGGCTGAGAAGATTTGGAAAATCTTTCATGGGCACCACCCACGTACTCAGCTCTGCTGCTCGTCCCACAAGTGCATGTTCCCTCCAAATTTGTCACCATTTAAAAGGGAAATGAACTGGCTTTCCGACAGTTTAAGATTTATTGCCAAGAAGAATTGTTACAACAAAGAAATAATCTACCAAATGCAAATTTCCTTACTTTTTGTGATAAGTTTACTTTTTTTTTTATACAATGTGATAGTCGTTTCCAACAAACAAGGTTCACATTTAATAGTAGTACTTGTGATACACGGAGGGAAAAAGAGGGGTCGCATAGAGACAAATAGCAAGCGAGGATTGAAAGAGGAAAGGGAACGCCGGATAAACATTGTCTCGCTTCTGCCCCGGTTTTCTGCAAGCTGCCTGTGCAAACGACAGCTCACTCGGTGGAAATCAAAAGCTGATAAAGACCAAATTGCATTGGAAGAGGGCAAAGAAAACAGGAAAGATACACCCAGCGAAGCCCCACAGGAGATGTCAGGATGAAAGGGAGGGGGAGGGAAAAAGAGAGATACCGGTGGAGGATGGAAAGAGTTAGATAGAGAGGAGAAAAATGGTAGCCGGGAAGGCTGGAGATGTGAAACAATTTTTGTTAGAGCTCCCAAACAAAGACCATAAACACCAAAAAATGAAATTAAAATAACAAACACTCACATGAGCATGCACACCAATCTCTGACTACTTTTCTTTTTCCTACACAAACACCAGGAAACTCTCTCAGCCCGTCCCTTGAAGTGAAGACAATATTAAGAGCTGACACAATGAGCAAACAAATTTAGAGAAAAGCAATTTGCCCGCCTGTTGCACTGCAACACTCCTCTGCAAACACCATGGTTCTCTCATTAAACTCCATTACAGCAGCCAGACAGAGCAGTTCCTGCAGCACAACAGGAAAGGCAGGATTGTCTCTCATCCTTCTGATCTGAGACGTCAGCCGAGGCTTAGCCGACTTCAAACCGAGCAGAGATAACCAGTAGCACTGCTACAACTAGAGAAAGTGTGTTCCTTTTGCACAGAATGTGACAAGTAACGCTTTAAATAGAAAGCACCCAATCATCATTCAATTATACAATCTAAACAAAGCCACCTTTAAAGGGGACCTATTATGAAAAACATGTTTTCTCTTGCTTTAACATTTATAAAGTGTCTGTACATTCTGCTCCCGTCGTTAACGACAATGCGTGAAACCACTAACAACTAACTCTGACCGGAACAACAACAACAACTCCGCCAGTCGAAATGTCGAGAAAAATGTCAAAATGTCGAGAAAAAAGTTGAAATTTCTAGAAAAGTCAAAATGTCAAGAAAAAAGTGGAAATGTCGAGAAAAAAGTCGAAATGTCGAAATTAATGTTGAAGTACAATTTCGAGAAAAAAGTCAAAATGTCGAAAAAAAAGTCGAAATGTCAAGAAAAAAGTCAAAATGTCAAGAAATTGTCGACAAAAAAGTCAAAATGCAGAGAAAAAAAGTCAAAATGTTGAGAAAAAAAGTCAAAATGTCGAGAAAAAAGTAAAAATGTCAATGTAAAAAAAAAAGTCAAAATGTTGGGAAAAAAGTAAAAATGTCGAGAAAAAATGTCAATGTAAAAAAAAAGTCAAAATGTCGAGAAAAAAAGTCAAAATGCAGAGAAAAAAAGTCAAAATGTCGAGAAAAAAGTCAAAATATTGAGAAAAAAAGTCAAAATGTTGAGAAAAAAGTCAAAATGTTGAGAAAAAAAGTCAAAATGTCGAGAAAAAAGTAAAAATGTCAATGTAAAAAAAAAAGTCAAAATGTTGGGAAAAAAGTAAAAATGTCGAGAAAAAATGTCAATGTAAAAAAAAAGTCAAAATGTCGAGAAAAAAAGTCAAAATGACGAGAAAAAAGTCAAAATGTCGAAAAAAAAGTCAAAATGTTGAGAAAAAAGTTGAAATTTCTAGAAAAGTCAAAATGTCAAGAAAAAAGTGGAAATGTCGAGAAAAAAGTCAAAATGTCGAGAAAAAAGTCGAAATGTCAAGAAAAAAGTCAAAATGTGGAGAAAAAAGTCAAAATGTCGAGAAAAAAAGTCAAAATGTCGAGAAAAAAGACAAAATGTTGAGAAAAAAGTCAGAATGTCGAAATTAATGTTGAAGTACAATTTCGAGAAAAAAGTCAAAATGTTGAGAAAAAAGTTGAAATGTCAAGAAAAAAGTCGAAATGTCGAGAAAAAAGTCAAAATGTCAAGAAAAAAAGTCAAAATGTTGAGAAAAAAGACAAAATGTCGAGAAAAAACTCGAAATTGGTATAAATCATTAATATGTGTGAAGACAAGGAAAAAAAAAAAAAAAAAGAAAAAAGTTGAAATTTCAGAAAAAAGTCGAAATGTGGAGATTAAAGGGGACTTATTATGAAAACCAGGTTTTTTCTTGCTTTAACATGTATAAAGTGGTCTCCCCTCAGCCTGCCAACTCAGAGAAGGAGGAAAGAACCAAATTCTGCAGTGTCTGTACAGCCGCCTGGATGATCGTCCAGTCTGATGTGACTTCTACGAGCCAATAAGATTCTGCTCCCGTCGTTACGTAACGACACGAGTGATGCGTGAAACCACTAACAACTAACTCTGGCCGGAACAACAACAACTAATTCCGCCGCCGGAGCTTCCGCCATTTTCTACGCGTCATTCAGGCAGCCAATCAGCACAGAGCCTCATTATTATAGCCCCGCCCACTCAGAATCCTGCATAGATAATGAGGTTAGAGAATGAGAAGATAAAGACATGGCTCAGAGGCTGAATTTCTAATTTATTTAGCAAAAACAATCAAAAGCTTGTTTTTAAGACATTCAAGGCCTGTTTAAAATAGGTATTAGATCCATAATAGGTCTCCTTTAAGTGACTGCTCATATAAAACTTATATGAGTTTGTCACTTTTGCGCGTTCTGTTCACACCTCAACTTTTCTTTCATTCAGAAAATGTCACAGGTTCTCTAAAACTAAAACTCCTATCGTTTCCGTTCTGAGCACGAGAGATCCATTCATTTCCCGTACTGCACATTAACTTGTCAAGTGTAAAAGTGAAGTGCTGAGCCAAGGGATGAGTAGGATTCCAAGGACTTTGTAGGATTTAAAGCTGGTCTCAAGGGACTGCGCCCTGCTTTATTCCACTGGAGGAAGACATTCTTAAGGTTGCAGGAGATCTTCCTGACCGTACTCTACTCACCTGACTATTACATTTGCTATGGATATACTGGAACAAGGGAAAGAGATGGTTAATATTTTTATTTGGACTTTCGATTAAGATCTGGAATCAGTTTAGAAAACATTTTAATTTGACGAATATATGTAGCTTTTCCCCAATAATGTTTAATCATCTTTTTGCACCATCTCACATAGATCAGGCATTTGCAGTGTGGCGCAGAAATGGTTTGGTGTTCTTTCAAGATCTTTTCACTGACGAGGGCTTTGCATCGTTTAAATTTCTATGCGAAGATCAGGATTTGCCAAAGTCTCATTACTTCAGATATCTTCAGGTTCGGAGTTTTGCCTCTAAGTTTTTCCCGGGGTATCCGGCCCCACCTTCTAAAGACCTACTGTATTTAGTCCTCAATGTGAATCCATTTAATAAAAAAGGGATATCAAAAATGTATTCATTAATTTTGGATAGTTGCCCTCATACATGGGACAAAATCAAAACGACATGGGAAGCAGAAGTCGGAGTGATAATACCGGAAGAAACGTGGAAAAATGGGGTTACAACTTTTGTAAGAAATGCATAACTAATGATGCCGATGTTTTTGATATGGAAAAATGATAAATAAAGTTGTTAAAAAAAAAGAAGAAGCAGCAGCATGAATTAAGAAATATTCTTCAGAAATATTGCCTTTGATCCCACTTTCTCCTGTATTGCTTTAAATGTTTTAATAGTCAAAAATATATATTAAAACATGAAAAAAAAAAGATTTGGACTTTGATCACTTCTGATTTTCCACTTTGTTCATATTGTGCAATCACAGTCACATATAGTTCAAACAAACAGGTTTAATAGTTAATATTAAAGCAGTAGCACCTTTATCGATTCAACTTGCTGCTCTTTGTAAAGGCTTTAGTTTGGTTGGTTGATGGACAGGCAGAGTTTTCTAGAGCCAGAAGACAGCAGTGCACAAAAAACTAAAGTTGCAATATATTACTTGAAATCCAGCCATATTGATGCTGAAACACTGGGAGGAAGTGAAGAGATTTGAGTGATTTTTGTTCAAAATAAATGGTGGTCTAAAAGCAGGAACGCTTCCATGCCGTCACTCATTTAGCAGAATGTTATGGGTAGTTGGCGGTGAGGTGAGTCAGCTGCAAAACTAGAAATCAATGTTTCCAAATAAATTAATACATAATAGATTAAAAAAAAAAAAGGTTTTCCACTGGCCTTGCTGTAGCCGGTGAGTGCTCAGGTCTGCACTGGCTGAAAACTAGGGGAGAAAAAAAGAGAAAACTTCTCCTTTGTCAAATGAATTAATTGTGATAAGCCTCTCAGCAAAACGTGAATGTTTTTTAACTTTTATTTGACTTTTTTCACGTCATATATTGGTGGACATTGGTGGTTAAGAAGGCAGCAACTGTTGCTATGGCGACACAGAGGACGGTGCAGCCTTTATGTTTAAACCAAGAAAGCTCTCAGACACAGACACACACACACACACACACACACACACACACACACACACAC
This sequence comes from Cololabis saira, assembly GCF_033807715.1. Lineage (NCBI taxonomy): Eukaryota > Metazoa > Chordata > Actinopteri > Beloniformes > Belonidae > Cololabis > Cololabis saira. The sequence goes on along the minus strand of NC_084595.1, from coordinate 5,733,280 downwards.
ACACACACACACACACACACACACACACACACACACAGAACGAAACTCACCTTTCTCAAGAATAATGATAGTTTTTATTTCTTTGTTTTTCAAAAACAGAAAGCAATTGATGGCAAGGACGAACGCAGAATGTCAAGCATCAGTTTCTTCTGTTGGGGGATGTTAAGGGAAATGAGGAGTTTGTGCTGCTCTTTAAAAGGAAGTGTATATTGTACTGAAATATTAGAAGCAAGCTATTGTATGTTTTTAATACATTAATTAAAACCATATAATTGAAATTGAAAACATGAACATGATGAATGTTTATTTATGTATTTAATGATTTTCAGAACATTTGGTGTGGGCTTTTCAAAGATAGTGTAAAGACTGATTGATTCTTCAGCATCAAACCAACAATGACTGCGTTTACATGCATCAATAACCCTTTTAAAACCTGAATATTACCAATAACCCGAATTTGCACGGCCATGTAAACACCAATAACCCCTTTGAATAACCCGAATTTGCTCATATTCGGGTTTTTAAAAACCTGAATATGACCCCTGGGTTACTCCTTTTAGGGTGCTTTCACACCTGTCCCGGTTCAAGCAGTTGTTCCGGAACAGGGAACGTTTCCCCCTAAAGATCGGAACGTTTTGGTATATGTGAACACAGCAATCGCGCTCTGAAACGGCACAAAACAAGCGATCCGAGATCCTAGGAGAACTGGTCTCGGCCCGATTCCATTCCAGACCTGAAACGGTTCATTTTTTTTATTTGTAGTGAGAACATAATCCACACAGCAACCGACACAACTCCATTCATGTGTATGTGCGACCGCGGCGCAAGGAGAAGAGTCTGTGCAGCCTCCATCACCTTCTCTCTTATTGGACGTGCCGAGATGTCGTCCCAGCGCGGCACGGTGAAATTAAAAGATGTTCAATTCGGGCAGAGTTTGCGCAGTGCAAACCCTGCGGCAGGCGGCCTCTCGTCTGCCGCTGAGCTCTGCTCTGCGGCGGTAGCACATAAATGAATGGGTAAAGGCTGATTTATGGTTCCGCGTTACACCCACGCAGAGCCTACGCCGTAGGCTCTGCGTGGGTGTAACGCGGAACCATAAATCAGCCTAAAGCCGGCGGCTGCGGTCTGCGCTGAAAGGGGCGTGTCGTTTATCCCGGGGTGCAGAAGAGGAAACTCCTTCCGCGTTCATTTGACCAATCAGAGAGCAGCTGGATCGCGCATGGCATTTGTTAACAGCTTTGAAACGGTACAGACGTTTGCCTTGTGAACACAAACTCCACGAACGAGAAACGGAACAACTGTATCAATTCAGCCCCTGAATCGGAACCAAACAAACGGGCCACAGGTGTGAAAGCACCCTTAGAACCCGAATATTGGGTCATGTAAACGCCAAACAGAATATCCCCATCAAACGGAACAGGAATTTGTTTTCTGCACATGTTCTGTTCACAAGGAATCCTGGTCTTTTGAGTCCAGGAAGTTCTTATAAACACGGAGAAACACAAGACCAGGAGGAGACTAATCACTTCATAAATGTAATGAAGGATATGAACATTTCTGCATTTGTAGACGGTAGAAAGTACCGGGATAGAAGATTTATAAGAAGGTGAGAGAAAAGTTGCGCGAAGCAGCATTTGATTTGAACTCGGATACAGGAAGAAGAACCGAAAATGACGGTAATTGCGTCATGATGTTCTCCGTGTGTCGCTGGTTTGATCCAGATATCCCAAATGATTAATCGCCATGTAAACCTTCTACATATTTCCACTGACTACGTTTTCTTTGTCATTTTCAAGCCGGACAGAAAATTAGATTGCTGTAAGATCAATAGAAGTAAATTTCAGTTTTTTTACCATTGGAAAAATTTACTTTGGAAAAATACAACCGTGGTCATATTTTTCAAGAATTTTGGTTTCCATTATTTTCAAAACTGGAGAATTTTTCCAAAGGGGACCAATGAGTATCTCTATTTTTGAACTTGTGCCTTATATGTATGTATGTTTGTATGTATGTATGTATGTATGGATATATATATAGTTTGATATCGCTGTTGCTGCCATTATATATTTTTTTTTTTATTTTTTTATTTTTTTAAAGGGAGGGTAGGAATGTGGGTAGAATAGAAATCGTGAATGTGAAAATGTGAATTGTGAAAATTATTGTGAAATAAAAAGATATTAAAAAAAAGAAGTAAATTTAGTTCAGCTATAGTATCTCATCTCATCGTAAGATATCCCTCGTTCTCTCCATTGTCACGTCTGAGATTCATAAATGAAGGAAACAAAAAGAAGCTCAGCAGTCCAAGCTACAATGTTGCACGTAACCTGCACTGTGACCCAGTGTTTGTCGGTGTAATTACAGTGCAACACAAACAACAACAACAACACATTATTAAAACCATCTAGAAAGTAGTTCCTGCATTTGCTACATAGAAAACAGCAATTATACTTTACCCTTGGTTTTGTTTTTGAAGATCCCCATAATCTCAAAGCATGACATTCCTCGGAAACGTTATCTTTAAAGGAGCCGTATGTAAGAGCAATAATAAAACGAATCATAAAATGATCCTGGTGTTTATGTTGTCATTTTTTGTTTTGGCCTGAAGCTCCACCCTCCACCTATCTCCCAATCACCAAGTCAGTATTGTTTCTGAAGCTCCACCCTCCACCTATCTCCCAATCACCAGGTCAGTATTGTTTCTGAAGCTCCACCCTCCACCTATCTCCCAATCACCAAGTCAGTATTGTTTCTGAAGCTCCACCCTCCACCTATCTCCCAATCACCAAGTCATTATTGTTTCTGAAGCTCCACCCTCCACCTATCTCCCAATCACCAAGTCAGTATTGTTTCTGAAGCTCCACCCTCCACCTATCTCCCAATCACCAAGTCAGTATTGTTTCTGAAGCTCCACCCTCCACCTATCTCCCAATCCCCAAGTCAGTATTGTTTCTGAAGCTCCACCCTCCACCTATCTCCCAATCACCAAGTCAGTATTGTTTCTGAAGCTCCACCCTCCACCTATCTCCCAATCACCAAGTCAGTATTGTTTCTGAAGCTCCACCCTCCACCTATCTCCCAATCACCAAGTCAGTATTGTTTCTGAAGCTCCACCCTCCACCTATCTCCCAATCACCAAGTCAGTATTGTTTCTGAAGCTCCACCCTCCACCTATCTCCCAATCACCAAATCAGTATTGTTTCGGCATCCGGGTTGCCAGCTCGGCTCTAATTATCGCAGCAGCCGCTACGAACGTGTTGGATGAAAAAATGTCTAGCTTTCCAAAACCTAAAAGACCTCGTTATGAATCCGAGTTACGTCGTGACATGGTCCGAAATAAAACAAGGATTTGTATAGGAGATGCTTTTGATAGATGGAGACGGCTGAAAAGCGGAGAAGAATTTGAAGACAGACGCCAACGTTGCTGATTTTCTCCTGGACAGGTAAGATTCATAGCTAAATGTTTGGCTTTCATATATAAATACCGTATTTTCGCGACCATACGGGCGCCATGTGGAAAAGGCGCACCCTCAGTTTTGTGTAATTTCTGTATTTAAAACACACAAACGGCGCACCGAACCTAAAGGCGCCTGCATATCTGCATTCTGCAGCCTACCTGGCAACCTCTGGTCGGGGAGGGGGGGGGGGAGGGTACACGCCGCTCAACAGTATTTTGAAAGTGACTGCAGTACCAGTTTTGGCCATTTCTTACACACGGCTCCTTTAACACTTTGAGAACATTTAGCTCTACTGCTGTCATTTCGGCACTTGTTGAGTAAACACGTGAATGCAGACGCAAGATGTATCTGCAATATTGACTATATCTGACTATATCTGACTATAATCAGATTCTCTTTTGTCAGGGAGCTAAATAATTCTGTGACTCAGACTGTGATTTTCTGTGATTGTGCCGTAGACTAATATTCCAGGAAGATTAGACAAACTAGTCAAAATCATTGGCAGTGAAACTACAGTGAAAATGAGAACTTTCAGTCGCAGTTGAACAAATTGCCAGCACTGCACCTTCCCAATGCCAGAAGTGTGTTATATGTTTGAGTTATTGCTCTCAGAGCAACCCCCTCAGTCTGAGTAGGAAAACATTTGATGCAGGATGTGGTTAAACTACAACTCCTCTAAAGCCCGACTTTCAGGGAAAGTTTATTTTGACTGGATCCCCGGACCAACCCCTCGGTGTCGGGGAGAGTAAGCTGCTGGCCAAACAGCATGTTTCTATTTCACTGCAGGTTGGGGCTCCTGTCAGGTTCTGAATGGATGTGTGATGATCCGGTTGTTAGAAGAGTGGTTTCAAAATTTATTTGGGATTGCACTCACCCTTGCAGCGCCATAAACAGCTTACTGAGGGGAAATTGATGCATCCACACGAGTATCATGTTTCCATTACTGGTTGGAGCTACTGCCCAGTCCTTTTGACTGGGAATAAAAGTAGGTTATACCTTTTCCCATTGAAACCAAACGTGAAATATGAAAGTATAAGAATAAATGCAGTCAATACTATTACAAAAAACTAAGCTTTGCACTTTTGTAAAGGCCAGACGTTATACAAGACTTTTGTCTAGTAGAATCAGATTATTTTTACTTCTTCTGCACAAAAGTGATATTGTTTTGTTCATTTGAACCAGTCATCCAGCTGGATGTTTTCAAAAACCACCACTCCTTTCCAAAGTTGCAGCTGGTGGTAGAAGTGAAGGAGAATAGAGATGAGTAACTCAACTACTTGTTTCTTTATTGCAGAGTTTGGTCCCCCCCCCCCCCCCATTCTCTATAAAAAACAGAAAACACGAGAAAGGATTTGCAATAGCTTACGAGGAGGTGATAGTTTACTAAATTGAGTGAGTCAGACTTGTCGGTTAAAGTCAATAAAAAGCAGCTATTATGCTTTAGTCATACCTCATAATTTGATTCACCTTCATTTCATACATTTTCTTCATGAAACCCTCCCTCCTCCGTGACGCGAACCTGCGCCGGCCGCCTCTGACCCCACCTCCGCAGCCGCCTCCGCAGCCGCCTCCGACTCCGTCCCAGGAGCCGTCGCCTGGCGACCTGCAGCCACTGCCTCCCGGCCGGTCGGCTGCAGCCCCGCCAGCGCTGTCGCGGCGAACCTCAGGCGTGGTGCCGGGGTGGGCCGCTCCGGGGGTCCCGCCGTCTCGGGAGCCGTCGCTTGGCGGCCCGCAGCTTCTGCCTCCCGGCCTCTCAGCTGCGGCGCCGCCAGCCCTTCCCGCGCTGCTGCGGCGAACCTCAAGCGTGGCGCAGGGGTGGGTCGCTCCGCGGCCACGAGCGCTTCCAGCCTCGCCAGCTGCTGCTCGCCCTGGACACGGAGCAGGGCGGCCAGGTCCACCATGGCATGGGCGAGCACGTCCAGGGCCCGCTCCGTGCCTCCCTTCTCCATCCCGTCGGGCCCCACGTTGGGCGCCAGTGTAGCACGGCGAGTGCTACGGGGCCCGACCGACAGGATAGAGAAGACACGGAGTTTAGTGCAGAACCCTTTTATTTACCGACACCGCCACACGTGCACAAGCACAGCATTACTCAGCAGCTTCTGCTTCAGTCTGACCACCCGTCTCAGCAGCAGCTTCTCCTCTTATAAGGCTGGCAGGGTGGAGAGGCTGACGGGCCACACCTGTGTCCCGTCAGCCTGAGTGGCTGCTCCTCCTCCACCCTGCCACAGTCAACAAGCCAAATTATATAATGACATTAAAGCTGAATTATGTACAATTGCTTGTAGGTGCCCCAACAGGTAATCAAAATCTAATTTCTAGCTGTTTTTGGCCTCATTAATACGATGTAGTTGTGCTATAACACTACTTAATCATTATACGTTACATAAGGGCTTTGCCTCTGGGGAATCATTTAAAATTTAAATGATCATCCGCTGCTTTCATCATCTGGCTATTTTCTCAACAGCGGTAAAAGCAATCGCAATAATTTGTCAAATAATAATAGTTAGATTTTCTTTTCGTCAGGGTGTGGAAGAGTAGGATCCAGAAAGGGGAGGCGGCAGGATTCCAAACAAAACGTGGTTTATTGAACAATAAAAAACAAGAACAAGAGCCTAAACTTGACAAATCAAAACAAAAGCATGACATGACACATGGTGAGTAGAAACAGGAAGGATCGTCCGGGAGCGAGGGAAACACAAGAGAAGATTCACAAAGAAGGCTTGACAAGACACGGGTGCAGACGATCTGGGCAGATGGGAAGACGGGAAGTCATGACAAAACTTAAACACAAGGACATGGGATTAAAAATAAAACAGGAATCTAACTACAAAAACTGTCACAAAAATCCGAAACTGTGACATAAACCCAAAACTGTGACATTTTTGAGCAAAAGTGTAATGGGAACGCAAGAGTGATAGTGTGCATGTCTTCTATGGAGCAGTCATTGGTGCCGACAGCCATGAAGAACAATTCTAGTTGTGCCTTTGGAGAGTTCACTGTGATGCAATCTTGGAAAGTCTGCTCCAAATTCAGAAAGTCTAATGAATAGCTGAACATCCCTTTTGTTTAAAGTTATATTTTGCACGGAAATATATATGTATATATATTTATTTATTTTTATCTCACACATGTAGCAATTAAAAGCATTAATAAGGGAATGAAATGAATACAATTTTGAAAAGATGGCAAGAATAGATGAATGTAGATTTTTTATGATATGTGAAGTTTTGGGTTTTCCATATGTATAGATATCATTTATTTGTTTTGCATGTTTTATTCATTTTCAGTTTCATACAGACAATGAGTTTTTACTTACAAAGTGGATTTATAGCATTTTGGGGAAAAATGTTTCTTTGTTTGATAAATTATTACATTTTTTTTTTAACGTTATTATTAACTAATGATGATATATTACAGTTTGAAACAGAAAATAAGAGTTTTCATACAAACACCTTTTTAGAACAGAAAATAAATTTTTTCTCAATTTAACAATTCTGTATTTTAAGCTTTGGGACCAAACTCTTCATTTTTACAGAACCTTTCAGCAACAAAGCAATTCAAGGTGATTTACATAATGAAAACATCAAAAATAAAGAGAAAAAAATGAGGAAAAAAATATGAGTTAAAGTGCCATGGCATTATGATGAAAAGTTAAGCTAGAGTTCCAGTGTAGCACTGAAAGTTTAATTCAGAATGGCTTAATCGTCTCAGTACAATATTTTATATGAATTAGACAACAGTGTTGGGGTTATGTTTGGAAAAATGAATATTTTGATGTATTTATGTATGTGTCTCTAGCGTTTATAAACACGACTCCAAAATGTCACAATGCTGTGACTTTGTAGCCACATGGGTTTGAAAATATGCAGTGAATCTTTCAGATTTACAGCACAATAGTTCAGTTGCCCCATCGTCATCTATGCTGCATTTGTTGTACCTCAAAAGTATGTTGTGCAACACTGTCACACCAAAAGGAAAGGTCAGGTGGAGCGGAGTGACCATCTCCCCTGCATTAAACCATCCGCTATGAAGCTGTAAAGATTATAAGGCATTGCGAATCCTATATTGTTCACTGATTTTCCCTTATTTCAATTACTGTGTGGAAGTCTGGGGCAACACATATACTAGCAATTACATCCATTGTTTATCCAGCAGAAAAGAGCGGTGAGGATCATTCATAAAACAAATTATAGAGAACACACCAACAGATTATTTATTAATTCAGGACTTATTCAATTTAAAGAAATAGTTGAGTTACATACATTATTATTATTATTTGCAAATTTCCCCTCTGTGGGACTATTAAAGGATTTCTTATCTTATCTTATGCATACGGCAAAAAGAAAAGTATTACCAAGTAATCTACAGCAGTTGTTTGTTTTTTCAAATCCAGAAGTTATAGATTATAGAAGGAAATATAATTTCAAACATCAGCATGCAAGGACCACTCTCAAGCAGATGTGTATATCGGTTTTGGGAGTAAAACTGTGGAACTCTCTACAGAATGATTTAAAGGAATGCACAAATTTACTTAGGTTAAAAAAAATGTATAAAGCTAAAATATTTAAGTTATATGATCATGAATAGGCTGGGACTTAAACAGTACTATTGATATATGTGGTTGGTTTCTATTTAAGTGTATATTTTTGTAAATATTGGTTACATTGACTGTTCTTTTTGTTTTGGTATTGAATAAGTGGCATGTAAAATAAGACTTGTCTTCATCCTGCTCCTTTTCGGTCATGGGTGTGTAGATTGACCACCATGCATGAAATAAATTAAAAAAAAAAAAAGATGATGAGGAGAAGGGTTATTTTGTATATCACTAGTATTTCGACTAAATCTCTAATCCATTGAAAACGTGAAGTTTTGAATATGGAGCACCATAATCATATAATTGAATGTGCTAAAAGAATAAGAGCTATGCAAGTGTTCCTCTGAAATCACTGAAGTGTGATGTCAGATCGCTTTATCAGTTAGGTTTTTTTTTTTTTTTATTCTGTGCTCAGGATTCTAAATTCAGGTCTGAACTTAGGGCACCATGCGGTTGCGTTGGGTTTATAATGAAAGGGATAGCTGACCGGGTTCCTAATACTATAATATTATAAATACATGCATTATGGTGCATTGACTTTAGAAAAACTGACTTTCTGGAATAGCTCCATATTTAACAACTATAAGCTGATCAAAGAAATATATCTCTGAGTTGGGCCTGGTATTTAAATCCTGAAGGCATAATAAGAATAAAAAAGACTTCACACATTTTGTAAAGGGCAAAATTGAAACGTTGCACCACAGGTGTTGGGAGAGGCTACAACAGCAAAGAAAACCAGATTTCATGTTCAGCGGCTTGAAGGTTAACAATTTTGTGCTATAGTTGCCATGAACGTAGCTGTAAAACAGAGATAATTCACCCTGTGAGAAGTTAAAGCTGCACTGAGGAGGTTGGCTGACTGTGCATTATCGTGGTTTTACCGAGTCCACCAAGTGGGGATCCCAACATTCACACAAATCTTCTCCTGAAGCCACGATTAAAGTTTTACAAAAACCTTTACAGGCTTTAACCGTAGTTGAGATCAACAGCTGGAACTCATGGATAACCACTAGCAGAGTTTGTCATAGCAGCATTGAGCTATGACAAACGCGCTCCCCTCGCTGACAGCTCCGCTCCATCATTGGCTGTTTTATTCAAGTATAATGGGATTTGTGCTTCTGGATGGCAGCTATGCAGATAACGTTGTGTATGACATTTATACTCGTACATTGTTTTTGTGTCACTTCATAATCACACCTGGTGGTTTGGGCTAAGCTGTAGCTCACAGTGTTGAAGTTCCTTTCCTGTTTTTTGCTTTTGTTTTATGAAGCTCAGACATGGAAGTAAGGGACATGAAGTAGAGCTTAGGTGAGTTGTACTCAGTACTGGAGTTGAGGGGGGATGAGGGGGGATGGCATCCCCTCCTGAAATAAAAACGGTCCAAATCATCCCTCCTGTAAAACTGTCATCCCTCCTTTCCATCCCTTATGTCATTTCATCAATGAATGTGGTTTTACTGCTATTTCAACATTTAGAGTAATCACCAGAAAAATAACACCAGAAAAATAACTTATTTGACAATTTTCACCTGTTTCAACAAGATTTTCACTTGAAATAAGTAGAAAAATCTGCCAGTGGGACAAGATTTATCTTCTTATTACAAGCAAAAAAATCTTGTTCCACTGACAGATTTTTCTACTTATTTTAAGTGAAAATCTACTTGAAACAGGTGGAAATTGTTGTTTTTTCCAGTGATGAGTCTTTTTTTAAGTGTAATGAGATTTTTTTTAATGAAATTAGCACCCGATACCCACGTTGTCATTCCATTGAATAGGCGCATTATCAATGATATCATGCCATATCTTTAGGCCAGTATGTCCCTACTGGCCTACCAGTATATTCTGGTAGATTGATATCACCCATTTTTAAGGCTGACATAATGTTATTGTATTTCAACCCAGTCTCATATAAAAACGTACCCTGGCTACGTTGGTCCAAAGTGCAAAAACATAGAGGGGTTACAATATTAGCCCTTGAAATGTATAACTGTTACATTTTTCTGCCTATTCGTTTTGCGTCCAAGTCACGTGACTTTTAAGATTCTGGCCGTGATACCAACAAACACGGTGGACATTTTTCATTTTTGAGTGAAAAAAATCTATATTTTGAGTTAGTTTCTGCATAGAAATGCGTTTTGATTACATTTCTAGCAATATATAAATGTAGATAATCTCTTGCTTGTTCGTGGTTGCAAGGTTTTTTTCAGATCTCGTCAGAATAATGTAAAACTGGAACGTTTTAATAACGTGAAATGGTTACATTTTTGGTTGCTGGACACGCTGGGAAACAAATCAATATTTTGAGTTAGTTTCTGCATAGAAATGCGTTTTGATTACATTTCTAGCAATACATATGTCACTTTCATAATATTCACTCAGTAAATGTATATAATCTCTTGCTTTCTCGTGGTTGCAAGGTTTTTTCAGAAATCGTCAGAATAATGTAAAACTGGAACGTTTTAATAACGTGTAATGGTTAAATTTTTGGTTGCTGGACACGCTGTGGAAAAAATCAATATTGTGAGTTAGTTTCTGCATAGAAATGCGTTTTGATTACATTTCTAGCAATACATATTTCACTTTCATAATATTCACTCAATAAATGTACACAATCTCTTGCTTGCTCGTGGTTGCAAGGTTTTTTCAGATCTCGTCAGAATAATGTAAAACTGGAACTTTTTAATAACGTGAAATCGTTACGTTTTTGGTTGCTGGACAGTGCTGTGAAAAAAAATCAATATCTTGAGTTAGTTTCTGCATAGAAATGCGTTTTGATTACATTTCTAGCAATACATATTTCAATTTCATAATATTCACTCAATAAATGTACATAATCTCTTGCTTGCTCTGGTTGCAAGGTTTTTTCAGATTTCGTCAGAATACCCTGGCTACGGTGGTCCAAAGTGCAAAAACGTAGAGGGGTTACAATATTCAACCCAGTCTCACAGGAAAACGTGGTACAGGCTATGTTGGTCCACATTGCAAAACGTGGCCAATGTTACGATTTGCCCTCCTAAAACGTGAGATGTGAAACCGTTCCGTGGCTCATTCATTTTAATAGCTTTCGTTAGGTTTCATTTCTGTCACGTGACTTTCAATTTTTTCGGCTGTGGAGGAAAAATAAAATTGCTGCCATTTCTTTGATTCTCGGTCTAAATTGCAATATTTTAAGATAGTTTCGCCATGAAAAGCAGATTTTATCATATTCATAGCAAGAAATATATTTTGGTTATTTTACCCTCATTTAATGGATCTTATTGACGGAAATGTATGAACCATGTGCTTGTTTTACTTCCTTTGAGTAATAAAACCACCAATTCTCTTGCATGGCTCCGTTATTAAAATATATGCCAGGCCCAGTGCTTAATTTCTAAAGTGGGAGGTCCCGGAGCGCAGACGATGAGTGGCTCCGGTGCGAGAGAAAAAAAAAACACACACACACACACACTGTTGAACTGTCAGAAAATTCAGATTTCTATGACTTCTGCAACAGTGTTTCCTCTAAAACGTTCTGGCTGGTTAGGAGGGTGTAGAAACCACTAGCTTTGAGAGCCTCCTGACTAATGGAACAGGGCCTATTTTGTGTCTTTTTTTGCATAGTTCACTAACGCCTTTAGCTAGGAGTCTGAATTTTTTATATGTTGTTTGGGGGCATCCCCTGATCAGACAGACGTTAGTTTGGTGCAGATCAGACCTGTACTTTTCGATGGGCGGGGCTTTGAAACGTCACCTTTTCCAACATTCAAACGGACACCGTTGCCACAATATTTAACCAAACCAAGTAAAACTTGACCTGTGGCCTCCATATGGGGCCTAGATTGGGCTTGCCAAGTCTCAACTCTGTGAACCCTCTGCAATGCCAACTAGCTCTGTGGAAGTCGTACAGCCACGAGACCAAAAGATCCTAGCAAAGGGCCTTCTGCATTGCAACATAGTCAAAAATCAGTCTCCCAGCTCAAAACGTTGGTGAATTATTCAAAAAACACACAAAAAAGGCACGAAAAAGGCACCACACACGGTGACCTTTGGCACTTCCGAAGGTCGCAAGGGTCTGGACCTCGGCACAGTGGATGAGAGTCACCTCCTGATACAGAGTCTAGAATTTCAGCTTCCTAGCTCAAAGCGTTAGTGAACTATGCAAAAAAAGACACAAAATAGTCTTAGCAGGCCAAAAAGCAACAGACGCGGTGACCTTTGACACTTCCGAAGGTCACAGAGATCTGAAAATCTGCACAGTGGATGAGAGTCACCTCCTGATACAGAGTCTAGAATTTCAGCTTCCTAGCTCAAAGCATTAGTGAACTGTTCAAAAATAGACACGAAATAGGCCTCATAACAATACATAACAAACCTCCTGTGTCTACTGAGCATTAATAACATCTCATAATCGAAGGAGAACTAATTAAAACGGATGTCCTTAACATGAACCTATTGTATTATTGAATTATCAAGGACACTTTCGTGTTTTTGTGTTTAGGAAATGTTAAAATAGTTATATATAAATTAAAGCTGCAAGCAGCGATGAACGGGACCTCGCACGTGCAATTTGACTTGACTGATGATGATGATGATGATGGTGATGGTGATGATGATGATGGTGGTAGCGATGATGATGATGATGGTGATGATGATGAAGGTGATGATAATGATGATGAAGGTGATGGTAGCGATGATGGTGATGATGATGATGATGATGGTGATGATGATGAAGGTGATGATGAAGGCGATGAAGGTGATGATAAAGATGATGATAAGGATGGTGATGATGATGATGATGATGATCACATATCGGCCAATCAGCTACTAGTATCACTTCCGCCGTAGGCTCTGCGTTGGTGTAACGCGGAACCATAAATCAGCCTGGAAGTTACACGTGTCATTTGTTGATGTTTTTTCCAGGATTCTGATTGGCTGGCATGATGCTCTCAGCGTGAAACAACTCTTTTTTTTCTCACAATCGAAGGGAAAAACATGAAAATTGGTGTGCAGGAAATTAACCCACTAATGTTGTGTAATTAACAATGATACAGTGGTGTTTCTGCCTTAAGAAATGTTGCAGATATCATTGTGAAAATCGCCGTTAACGTCAAAACGGACAGTTCAACAGTGTGTGTTTGTGTGTGTGTGTTTTTTTTCTCTCGCACCGGAGCCACTCATCGTCTGCGCTCCGGGACCTCCCACTTTAGAAATTAAGCACTGGGCCTGGCATATATTTTAATAACGGGGCCATGCAAGAGAATTGGTGGTTTTATTACTCAAAGGAAGTAAAACAAGCACATGGTTCATACATTTCTGTCAATAAGATCCATTAAATGAGGGTAAAATAACCAAAATATATTTCTTGCTATGAATATGATAAAATCTGCTTTTCATGGCGAAACTATCTTAAAATATTGCAATTTAGACCGAGAATCAAAGAAATGGCAGCAATTTTATTTTTCCTCCACAGCCGAAAACTTGAAAGTCACGTGACAGAAATGAAACCTAACGAAACCTATTAAAATGAATGAGCCACGGAACGGTTTCACATCTCACGTTTTAGGAGGGCAAATCGTAACATTGGCCACGTTTTGCAATGTGGACCAACATAGCCTGTACCACGTTTTCCTGTGAGACTGGGTTGAATATTGTAACCCCTCTACGTTTTTGCACTTTGGACCACCGTAGCCAGGGTATTCTGACGAAATCTGAAAAAACCTTGCAACCAGAGCAAGCAAGAGATTATGTACATTTATTGAGTGAATATTATGAAATTGAAATATGTATTGCTAGAAATGTAATCAAAACGCATTTCTATGCAGAAACTAACTCAAGATATTGATTTTTTTTCACAGCACTGTCCAGCAACCAAAAACGTAACGATTTCACGTTATTAAAAAGTTCCAGTTTTACATTATTCTGACGAGATCTGAAAAAACCTTGCAACCACGAGCAAGCAAGAGATTATATACATTTACTGAGTGAATATTATGAAAGTGAAATATGTATTGCTAGAAATGTAATCAAAACGCATTTCTATGCAGAAACTAACTCAAAATATTGATTTGTTTCCCAGCGTGTCCAGCAACCAAAGATGTAACCATTTCACGTTATTAAAACGTTCCAGTTTTACATTATTCTGACGAGATCTGAAAAAAACGTTGCAACCACGAGCAAGCAAGAGATTATCTACATTTATATATTGTAGAAATGTAATCAAAACGCATTTCTATGCAGAAACTAACTCAAAATATAGATTTTTTTCACTCAAAAATGAAAAATGTCCACCGTGTTTGTTGGTATCACGGCCAGAATCTTAAAAGTCACGTGACTTGGACGCAAAACGAATAGGCAGAAAAATGTAACAGTTATACATTTCAAGCGCTAGAAAAATGTAACAGTTATACATTTCAAGGGCTAATATTGTAACCCCTCTACGTTTTTGCACTTTGGACCAACGTAGCCAGGGTACGTTTTTATATGAGACTGGGTTGAAATACAATAACATTATGTCAGCCTTAAAAATGGGTGATATCAATCTACCGAACATACTGGTAGGCCAGTAGGGACATACTGGCCTAAAGATATGGCATGATATCATTGATAATGCGCCTATTCAATGGAATGACAACGTGGGTATCGGGTGAAATTAGACATTTTTACTATTAAAATTAAGGCCAAACTAAAAAAAAAAAAAAAAAGAAGGAAATTACGAGAATAAAGTCATAATAATATGAGAATAAAGTCGTAAAATTACGAGAATAAAGTAATAATATTACGAAAATAAAGTCGTAATATTTTGAGAGTAAAGTCGTAATATTAAATATATTATTAATATAACTTCACAAGATGCTCAATATTCCTCATTTTAACACAGGGAGAAGATGCTGTTCCTGTTAGAGTTCTCATAAATTATATTCTCATAATATTCCGACGTTATTCTCGTAATATTCCGACTTTATTCTCAAAATATTCCGACTTTATTCTATTACGACTTTATTCTCGCAACATTATGACTTTATTCTCGTAATTGTACGACTTTATTCTCATTAAATTATGACTTTATTCTCGTAAATTCCATTTTTTTTTGCCTTAGTTTGGCCTTAATACTCCGTCGTACATTTTAACTAGAAATAAGACAAATATTCTTGTTAAGATTTTGAGTTTTTGCAGTGATCATGTTATTTATCCTGTGAAGGACAGAGTCATATTGATAAGTTCAGAAAAGTGTTTTTTATTGTTGTGTTTTGATGTATTTGATGTAAGCCCAGTGGATATTTAAAGCTTACAGAAGGCTGCATTTAACTGCTGCTATGTCATTCCTGCAGTATTTCTGCAGCTGTTTTGGTCACTGCTATTATTTGTAATATATTATATTATTTGTAATCAGCACAAATTATCTGTCCCCATATGATAAAATCCACCACCCCCCCTGATTTTTTTTTTTTTTTACAACTCGAGTACTGCTAGTACTTGATTTATAATGAATAAGTTACTTTTACTGACATTACTGCAGTGTCTATATAGTAGTTACATTACTGGGGAAAGTTATGGCTCAGTGTTCCAGGAAACTACTGCATATACTGACAATTCAGTGCAGAAATATAACTCAACTATAAGCTGCAAACTTTAGCAAAGCTATAAACTCACTTGTAATGTAGACAATTCCAGTGTTCAGAATATTTAATTTTAGTAGCCTGGTGTTGTTTCAAGCATTTCCAGCAACCTGTTTCTATGGAAATATCTAAAGTTGTCGGCTGAGACTGTCGTGTTATCCTGAGCGGAACTGCCTCATAATTACTCAAGGTTTTGAACCTTCTTTCTTTTTTTAAATTGCATGGCAGTTTTCTTTAATCATCTATATTTCGGTTAGAAAAACACTTTTTTCTTTGACACTGATGTGACAAACTAAGAGCGCAAATTTATTTACGCTTAACTCTGACTTTAAGCTCTTCCTCTTCTTTTTGACTCTAATCCAGGGGTAAAAATGAACAGAAATGCTAAGATTTTGTTCTGAAATCCTAAATGATGCTTTCCACTGTCATCATTAAATAAGAAACACAGTCTTTTGACACGTTGCTGTTCATCCCTCCTGTAGATGAAATTATGACAGTGAGCAATTTTAAAAGCTTATCTTTGGTTAGACCCACCGTCGTACTAAAACACTGCATGCTTTAAAAAAAAATAAAATAAAAAAATGTCTTTCATGCGTTCCGTTACATTTTTCTTCTGCTGTGAGGTAAGAAAGACAAATGCGGCACACATCACTGCCATGTGTGGGCTGACAGTTTGGAGGATGTCACATTGTAGTTTGGTTCACTTTTAATGGTCTGGAAATGTCATTTCCCCGACTCCGTTGCTTTCCCTGTCCTTTCAAGTCGTCCTATTTCTTCACGGCACACACTCATACAAACAAATTGTACAGAGGGGATCAAAGATGAAGCTTCTCATTCGCAGTCTATCATATGAAAAGGAAGCACATATTCAAATGCGGCTAATTGACGCACATGGGTGTTACCGCTCAGGGTCTTGGCAGCAAGTTTACTCGAGCAGATCACAATAACGCAGCTCAGTGGATAAAAAAAAAAAGATGACAACTGCAACTTACCATTTTTTGGATGACGGAAAGGCCTGTGGTTTTACCCTAGAAAGTGCCCGAGAGAGAGGGGTTATGAGAGCTGCACTAAAAGCTGCAATTTGGTCCAGTCTGTTAAGCTTCGCACCACCTTGCCTCCAGGAATTTTTTAAATACCGACAGTCGCGGGTCACTCGAGCAGTGTCCAACAGAGACGTAGAGGTTCCGTTCAGAAAAACTGCTTTTAGCCATAACGCACTATCCATAAAGGGTAGTGCGTTAAGGAATTCTATACCTGTACACAGAGCCGCCTGGGAGATTTGCGAGGCCCTGTGCGAAATGGCTGGGGGGGGCCCCACGGCTGCTTGAGACCCGGTCGGATCGTTGATTTTTGTAACACATTTATCAAACGAGCCTTTCAGAGAGGCATTAAACTCTTCCATTTTCTTTAGTTTTTTTCTTTTTTCATTCCCTCATGGAAATTTCCTGATTCTGTCTTGTTCTCTCGACATTGTGTGACAGTTTGTTCCAACTCCACCGTCTGGATCAGAGCAGCTTGTGTCTGCGCTTGGTCTGATCAGTTGTATTGAACAACAGACACGCGCATCATTGCACATATATTTATTGATATGCACAGACTAGTACACATTTAGATCTGTAATGGACGTGACTGTTGATATTTATAAGGGAAAAAACGGGAAGGGAATGCCCCTCTTTAACAACCTTTAAAAACCAGATAAAAATGTGGCTCAGAGGTCAACAAATGTGTACACACACCTAATGTGTGTTTGGGCCTCATCCTACCTACTAACTTTTTTTTATCATTCTCATTTTACTAATTGTACTTGTCTTTGTTTCGGTTTTCTTTATCTTATTGCATTTTTACCTTTTCTGCTTTTAACACCTTACCTGCCTTTATTGGACTACAGATGGAAACTAGCCTTATGCTACAATCTGGCACATTTACATATATGTTCATCAATGTGCATTGTCCTGATAAATAAATAAATAAATAAATAAATATTACATAAATTATTGCATCTGTCAACTATACTTTCTGAGGACAAAGTTAAAGTGAAAATAATTTTATTGTGGTGCTTTTTCCAGACGTAGAAACACAGGGATCGACTGCACCCTATTGCAAAAAGTGACAGGGTGATTGCAAGAAAGGCAAAAATCATTCAGTTTTTCAATTCACACGTGTTTTTGTCAGTTGTGAAAAGAATAAGCCTCTAGGTGAGATCAATGACACTTGCACGGTGAGGCTTCAATTTCACTGTTACAATTCATTGAAGGGTGACTGAAAATGCCTGCGCTGTTTATCTCTTCGATCAGTCTTGTATTTATACATCAGTCAACCACCACATTAACACCTGCTGTACAATTTTGTGTTTGTTCGGCTCAAGCTGCCAAAATAGCTTTGACCCACTGGTGCATGAAACTGAGACATATGGGAGGACCTGGAGTGTCTTGCACTGAGACATTTGCTGGTGATATTTTTACTGTAGGCATCTAAGAGTCAGGTTTATATCCATCCATCCATTTTCTATACCCGCTTCAAGCTTTGCAGGGTCACGGGGGTCTGCTGGAGCCTATGACTGCAAAAACTCAAAATCTTAACAAGAATATTTGTCTTATTTCTAGTTAAAATGTCTCATTTTAGTAAAAACATCTCATTACACCTAAAACAAGACTCATCACTGGAAAAAACAACAATTTCCACCTGTTTCAAGTAGATTTTCACTTAAAATAAGTTGAAAAATCTGCCAGTGGAACAAGATTTTTTTGCTTGTAATGAGAAGATAAATCTTGTCCCACTGGCAGATTTTTCTACTTATTTCAAGCGAAAATTGACTTGAAACAGGTGAAAATTGTCAAATAAGTTATTTTTCTGGTGTTATTTTTCTGGTGATGACTCTAAATGTTGAAATAGCAGTAAAACCACATTCATTGATGAAATGACATAAGGGATGGAAAGGAGGGATGGCAGTTTTACAGGGGGGATGATTTGGACCGTTTTTATTTCAGGGGGGGATGCCATCCCCCTCATCCCCCCTCATCCCCCCTCAACTCCAGTACTGGTCACGGGGGTCTGCTGGAGCCTATTCCAGCTAATTTCAGGCGAGAGGCAGGGGTCACACCCTGGACAGGTCGCCAGTTCATCGAATAGAATAGAATAGAATAGTAGACTTTATTGATCTCCCAGAGGAGAAATTCAATCGTGCAGCCAAACACACACACCCTCAACGGTTTATACAAAAAAATTCAAATCGAAATAACCAATAAATAGCTAAATAATAAAAAAGAGCAATATAAAATGTAGAAAAATTAGCAATGTACAAGAGAAAAAATAGTAAACACAAAAAAACTATTAATATTTACATGTGCAAAAATACGTGAGGTATTTAGCGGGCAAGGTTATTGGACTTCAAAGAGACTCGGGTGGCTACAGTTGGTTATTATAAAGTCTGGTGGCTGTGGGGATGAAGGACCTGCGTTAGCGTTCCATCTCTAGCGGGTAGGCCTGTGTTGAAAAAATCGATTTCCCAATTCAAAATCGATTCTCATATTAATTCCT
Source organism: Cololabis saira (assembly GCF_033807715.1). Lineage (NCBI taxonomy): Eukaryota > Metazoa > Chordata > Actinopteri > Beloniformes > Belonidae > Cololabis > Cololabis saira. The sequence goes on along the minus strand of NC_084595.1, from coordinate 5,714,100 downwards.
AAAAATCGATTCATATGTCTAAAGATCGATTTTTTTTTTAATTTATTTATTTATTTTTTTTTTCATCATTACGTTACAACTTTTGGTTATTTTTTTGTTTATCTCCAAAAAAGGAATGTTTTGTTGGACACGAGAATAACTGGTGCCATGTTTTTGCCTTTAAATATGTTTAAAGGTATGAAAACATTAAAGTGTTATGATTGCATAAATTGTCTATATTTCATTACTTTATATACTGTCTTGGGGTTACATTTGCAAAAAATGCTAAAAACCAAATGCTCAAAAATTAAAAACCAAAATAGACCGAAAATGGAACAAATAAAAACGGAATGTGGGAAAAAATAAAACAGATTTCATCCGTCTCTGTTTCCTCCTGGATCTGTTTGGTAATTCTGACCCACGATGTTTCTGTTTCAGTTCTATCAGCATTCTGGGAGCTGATTGGTCCTTACAGCATCATTAGCTGCAATACTTGCTGTTGAATCTCAATATAATACTAGTATTAATATGTTGCAGAACTACAGTCATATAATTCATGCAACAGCTCGAAAAACTGTTTTAATAACACTAACCCAAATCAATATCGGGATCGAATCGGATCGAATCAAAGCGTGATAATCGATTCTGAATCTTAAGAATCGGAATCGAATCGATTCTTGACATTTGAATCGATCCCCAGCCCTACTAGCAGGTGGAGCAGTGTTTGGCTGAAGGAGCTGCTGAGCTCCCCCACAGTGTCATGTAGGGGGTGAGAGGGTTGTTCATGATGGAGTTCAGCTTGACCAGCATCCTCCTCTCACCTCCTCAGCAGAGTCCAGAGCACAACCAAGAACCGAGCCAGCCCTCCTGACCAGTCGGTTCAGTCTCTTCCTCTCTCTCTCCGAGCTGCTGCAGCTCCAGCAGACCACTGCATAGAAGATAGCAGACGCTACCACAGAGTCATAGAAAGTCCTTAGGAGCTCCCTGCTCACGCCGAAGGACCTCAGTCTCCTCAGCAGGTGGAGTCCACTCTGGCCCTTCTTGTACAGGGCGTCGGTGTTGTGTGACCAGTCCAGTTTATTATTTAAGTGAATACCCAGGTACTGGTACTCCTCCACCGTCTCAATGTCCAGCCAGGCCAGCTGACAGTCCTGCCTGGGCCCCGGACAAAATAATCTAAGATGGGCCCCCCTGCGCCCGGATCTCTCCTTCTCCTCTTCCTCTCCCTCTGCTCTTCAGGTTTTTATACAAGCTAATGGACGTTAACATTAGAGCTAGCCAGTTAGGTTAAGTTACAAGGTTGGTAAACGTTGGCTGCACTGTTTCTTACCTCGCTCTACGCTGACTTTATTAATTCCAGCTTCACCGTCACCCTCTTTTTAAAATATTTGTGTAGAGCAGGGGTCGGCAACCCAAAATGTTGAAAGAGCCATATTGGACCAAAAAGACAAAAAACAAATATGTCTGGAGCCGCAAAAAATGAAAAGTCTTGTATAAGCTTTGGAATGAAGGCAAATGGCGAAAGGCGAAATGTCGAGAAAAAAGTCGAAATTTCGAGAAAAAAGTCGAAATGTCGAGAAAAAAGTCGAAATGTCGAGGAAATAGTCAAAATGTCGAGATTAATGTTGAAGTACAATCTCGAGAAAAAAGTCGAAATGTCGAGAAAAAAGTCGAAATGTCGAGAAAAAAGTCGAAATGTCGAGATTAAAAAGGAAAGGAAAAAGGAAGAAAAAAAGAGAAAAAAGAAAAAAAAGAAGAAAAAAAGGAAAAAAAAAGGTCAAACATTTTTTAAAAAAGCTCCAGGAGCCACTAGGGCGGCGCTAAAGAGCCGCATGCGGCTCTAGAGCCGCGGGTTGCTGACCCCTGGTGTAGAGAATCTCTGAGGCCTCTATTTTCTTCTTCTCTTTTCTCTTCTTTTCTGAGCACTGGACTTGTGCTGACCGGACATTTTGACCATTCTAATGGTTGAATTAAATGATTACGTCAAGTTTTGATCAGCGGCCAAACCATTTTTTGACCACAAGGACAATTAGGAAGAAAACGAATAACAAGCTTTTATGTAACTCAAATACTACATATCTTTTCCACAAATAGGCATATTTTGAAACATGATTCCATAATTTAATGAGAATTAAAAAAAATATATATATTTTTTCAGTTCTGGGCCCCCCCCTACCCTGGGCCTGGGACAACAGACCCGTTTGTCCCCCCTTATCGGTGGGCGTGGTCCAGCCCCTGGATGCTCACCAGTGCAAGAGGCAGAGGGTTCCTGCCGAAGTCGATCACCACCTCCTTCGTCTTGCAGGGCCACATATATAAAAAAACAACCATGCATACTCACACTCACACTTACAGGAAATTTAGGATAATCTATTAACCTACTACGCATGTTTTTGGACTGTGGGAGGAAGCTGGAGTACCCGGAGAGAGCCCATGCAAGCACGGGGACAACATGCAAACTCCACACAGAAAGATCCCTGCCGGGCCTGGGAGTCAAACCAGGAACTTTCTCACTGTGAAGCAACAGTGCTAACCACCAAGCCACCATGCGTAGGGGCCTTGACTCAAAGGAGGACTCAAAATGCACGACTCCAGGAACAAAAAGAGTATTTATTCAAAAAAACGGAGCAAAAGGGTAATAACAACAGAAAACACTCTTGACGTGGAAAAACAAAGGCTGAACAAAAAGGCTTCTCTGGGAGGATCAATCTATCACAACTTCAAGTACAATATAAATCTGGCGACGTGACGACACTTGACTACACTCGACATGAAGCAACAAACTGGCAACAAGACAAGGGGAGATTTCTACATGAGGTAGGGGACACAGGTGGAGCCAATCAGGGGCGGGGTTGAGAATCACAGTGGAGGGAAAATCACACAAAGGGGGGAAGTGATTTGTTTTATTTTAAAATCATGCAAATTGTGTTTAAAGCAAAATCAAAAATGCTCCCTGACCCAATACAGAGGTTCTTTTCAATTCAAGAGACTCGTTACAATCTTAGAGGTGTCTGCAATTTCACAGTACAAATGGCTAAAAAAGGTATGAAAAGGAGATGTGTCTCCATCGTTGGAGTTAAATTCTGGAATGATGCCAACATAAATTTAAAAACATGTCATTCTTTTGTTGTATTTAAGAAAATGGTTTGTAAAGCTATTTTTGAAGCTTATAAGTGCAATCGACCATCTGTTAATGTTTCTTTGCTTTATTGTTTCTTTGCCTTTTGTTGTTTCTTTGCTTTTTTTATTCTCTTTTTGGTTTTCTGGAGGTCGGTAGCCAAAAATAGAAAGTTGGTACTATAGGATAGGCTTTTATAAGCAGTTTGCTTCAGCCTATGCCTTTTCAGTCATTGTTCAACACATTTTTTTGGTTTTGTATGAAAAGTTAATGCTGTGTACAATGTTTTTTTGGTGTTGTTTTGTGTTGCAGTGACTGAATAAACTTCATTCATTCATAAACTTCATTCATTCAAGTCAGGATCTGAAACGAGAGGGAAAAGGTGAGTATCAAAATAAAACAGGAAAAGCATGATGAGACTGGACATAAGCACACAATACCACAAGGACCAAACATGAAATGAACACAGACATGACATAAAACATGAAACACTAAACCTGAACATGACTGACATTAACACATTTGACGAGACACGACACCATGCTGCCCTGGGTTTATATCGGATTAATCAATTAATTAATTAATTAATTGGCTTTATTATGTAAAATAAAGTCAACTAGACTGTAAAAACGTTCCTGAATCATTGACAATGAAATCTTATGCTGTTTTCTTAGATTTTACCAAGATACTGTAAAAGATGACCGTACATACACGGAGAGGCAAACCTGAAGAGCTTACATTCATTCACATCAAATCTGTCCAACCTTTTAGATATGACTACTGAGAGAATATCTGAAACTGGTACTGCCATAGCTGAAACGAGGACTAGCTGAGCTCTGCTGAGACCCACGGCTGCTCACAGGCCTCAGCCCTGCAGGTCGACCAAGCCTACCAGTCTCAGCCCGGGATTGACTAATTAAATGACCGTGGATCCCAACATGGCTACACTAGTCCTCATTTCAGCTCGGACAATATTTGTCTCAGAGATTGCTGACTATTTGCCCAGCTAGTTTACTTAGAGGGGTCCTGAAATTACCCACTTGACTGGAGGGCCCAGTTGCTCTGAGTGGTAGAAGCTGATGAGCTAGAGCAGGGATATTCAACTGGCGGCCCGCGGGCCACTTGCGGCCCGCCAGGAGCTTTTATGTGGCCCCTGGTCATATTTTAAAAAAGGGGGGGAAAGTAGTGTCATGATCGATCGGACGTCACTTCCGGCCGGCAAGCAAAACTAACATGGTTTACATATCGCATTTTGTTAATTACCGTATTTTCACGACCATTCGGCGCACCGTGTGAAGAGCCCCACCCTCAGTTTTGTGTGTAATGTTTGGATTTAAAACACACATACGGCGCACCGACCCAAAAGGCGCAGTCTACACAGACGGAGCTGCACACACGCGCGCTGCAGAACACACACAAGTGTGCTTATTTAAAAATAGAGCGGGAGCAAAACTTAGTTCGATATTTTATTTCACTTTTCACATCAATCAAACCCTTCAAAGTCTTCATCTTCTGTTTCCGCATTAAAGAATTTAAAAAAAACACTGGGTCGCCGCACATAAACCTGTCTCAGCCACTCGATCATCTCTTCATCCATCCAGCCCTTTTCATTTGCCTTTATAATGACTCCGGCTGGAAAAGTCTCTTTAGGCAAAGTTTTTCTTTTAAAAATCACCATCGGCGGCCCTTTCTGTCCATCAGCGTGGCAGGCAAGCACAACAGGACGGACCTCCATGAAAATGTTCAATTTTCATTTCTTCCGCCAGCGCTACTGCTTTCAGTCGGACTCAGCCGCAACTCACAGGTGCTTCACCCGCCCCCTTCTCCCTTTACCGTTCTCATGGTGACTCCGCCTCACATTACCGTAATACAGGTAATAGAAACGGCGCACCGTTTCATAGGGCGCGCGGCACATTTTAGAAAAAAAAAAAAAAAAATGTATGTGTGCCTTATGGTCGCGAAAATACGGTAATAAAAGTTTAAGATGCTTGGTAGCCTTTTCAGTTGGTTAATGATTCATTGGACAGTGTTTGTAAATGTTAATCTCTGTTGGAGATGTTTTTTACTACTTCAGACTTTTTGCCAGTGTTAATGTTTGTCACATTATTTGTTATTAACCTCCGTTTATAGAGTTGTATAGACTTGTTTACATCATTAGGCTTCTAGGATTGGCTGGAAATTTTTTTCATTTGAATCTCTAAGTGAGGACTTTGCATTTCAGATGAACTTCTAAGCCTCCTATAATTTCATGTGATTGTTTAGTTTTGCTGATATAAAGCACAGATGTGTCATAAATAAAGGAGCTTATGGTTAATATTTTGGTTGCTTATTTATAACATCAAACTGGCTACTATGGACTGAAATGCTTGTGCTCAATGCTTAATATAATATTCAAATAAGGAAATCTAAAGTGGTGCTTTGTCATTATGGCGTGTTTTATTAAAAGTAGGTCAATATCAACTTCATTAATTTTGCACAATGCATGGTTTCAAAATTAACTTGCATTTAAAATAATATTTCTTTATCTGAATATTATATTTAACATTCACAATGACTAAATCTGGAGACAATTAATACATAATCATTATGTAAACTAGACAGATATATTCTCCTGCTCATTCCTGAGCACAAATGTATTATATATACATAAATCTTCGTCTTTGAGTGCAAAATACATTTTGAAAACCCCAAAATGTTCCGGTGCGGCCCTCTCCATACAGTCTTTTTGCAGATGTGGCTGAATAATCTAGTTGAATACCCCTGAGCGAGAGGCAGCCCTGCTGGAATCCTCTGATTGGTCTATCAACTTTTAACTGGGAGGTGAAGACGTCTGCTTCAGGCTGCTTTGCCAAGCTTCTCCCCAGAACCCTACAGTACCACCCAGCAGTGGCGTATCCAGGACATTTTTACTGGGGTGGCCATACCGGGAGAACCTTTATGAATGGCATGTGATCAAAATGTGTAAATATCACATTGCTTTGCATCAACATCTACACATATGTATAATAACTGAATTCTAGAACTCATGTTAGCATTCATTGAATTGTCAGACTTTTGTTTTGACATTTGACAGTTTTCTATTCCTCTTCCATTTCAACCTATTATGATAGTTACACATTTTCAGAGCCATTCTCATTGTAGAACATTAAAGTCCTCAACAAAAATCAATCTGATAATATCAGGTATAATGTAGGCTACAGGACTGTCTCAGAAAATTAGAATATTTTGATAAAGTTCTTTATTTTCTGTAATGAAATTAAAAAAACAAAAATGTCATACATTCTGGATTCATTACAAATCAACTGAAATATTGCAAGCCTTTTATTATTTTAATATTGCTGATTATGGTTTACAGTTTAAGATTAAGATTCCCAGAATATTCAATTTTTTTGAGATAGGATATTTGAGTGTTCTTAAGCTGTAACTCCACTCTAAATCAACGAATCACCTGAGCTGTCATCATTGATTGACAGGCGTCCTCTTGTTTGGGAAGGAGGAAAGAAAAAAATCTAGGTTATTGTGTTGATGAACTTCATGAACTACCATTCAGGTCTTGGGTGGGCACAGGGTGGCCAATGAGATTTCAGGGGTGGCCCAGGCCACCCCAGGCCACCCCCCAAAATCGCCACTGCCACCCAGGCCAACCCAAAACCAGTCGCAGTGGTCTTAATTGTGTATATTAAAATTAACAGCAAAACAAGCCATATTGTGGGACACAGCCTAACCACCACCTTTTACACCTCCAGATGCAGGAAATGGGCCTCCCGCATCATGAAGGAAAACACCCACCCCACACACGCTGTGTTTGTCCCTCTCCCCTCAGGCAGGAGCTGCGGAGGATCAAGAGCACGACGTCCAGACAGCTGAACTCTGGAGGACCCCTGTAGCCAGTACTCCAGTTGTAAAAAAAATCAGGGGGGATGGTGGATTTTATCATATGGGGACAGATAATTTGTGCTGATTACAAATAATATAATATATTACAAATAACAGCAGTGACCAAAACACCTGCAGAAATACTGCAGGAATGACATAGCAGCAGTTAAATGCAGCCTTCTGTAAGCTTTAAATATCCACTGGGCTTACATCAAATACATCAAAACACTACAATAAAAAACACTTTTCTGAACTTATCAATATGACTCTGTCCTTCACAGGATAAGTAACATGGATCACTGCAAAAACTCACAATCTTAACAAGAATATTTGTCTTATTTTATAGATAAAATGTCTCATTTTAGTAAAAAAATCTCATTACACTTAAAACAAGACTCATCACTGGAAAAAACTACCATTTTCACCTGTTTCAAGTAGATTTTCACTTAAAATAAGTAGAAAAATCTGCCAGTGGAACAAGATTTTTTTGCTTGTAATGAGAAGATAAATCTTGTCCCACTGGCAGATTTTTCTACTTATTTCAAGTGAAAATTTACTTGAAACAGGTGAAAATTGTCAAATAAGTTATTTTTCTGGTGTTATTTTTCTAGTGATGACTTTAAATGTTGAAATAGCAGTAAAACCACATTCATTGATGAAATGACATAAGGGATGGAAAGGGGGGATGTTAGTTTTACTGGGGGGATGATTTGGACCGTTTTTATTTCAGGAGGGGATGCCGTCCCCCCTCATCCCCCTCATCACCCCTCATCCCCCCTCAACTCCAGTACTGCCTGTAGCTCCTTCTAACCCCCACCCCGACCTGCCACTTCATTATCAATGCTGTCATCCTGCTTATTTTACTGTTTGAATATTTTTCTATTTATAATATTTTTAATATTTATTAGGGCCCGAGCACTGACAGTGCGAAGGCCCTATTGTATCTGTAGGAATTTTTTTTTTCTCGTTTTTATTTTTCCGACAAAATGAGGGCCTTTTTTTCCCCTAAACGTGCCCCAAAAGTCACCAAATTTCACACGCAAGCCAGGCCTGGCGAAAAATGTGATATTTAATGGTTTGCATTAATGGGCGTGGCTTAATGGCTCAACAGCGCCCCCTACAAAACGTTGTGCCTCAAGCCCCACAATACAGTTTGACGTACATGCACGAAAATCGGTACACACCTGTATCATGTCGCAACTTAAAGAAAAGTCTCTTGGAGCCATGGCCGAAACCCAACAGGAAGTCAGCCATTTTGAATTAATCATGTAATTAATGCAATTTTCTGCAAATTTCCCCTCTGTGGGACTATTAAAGGTTTATCTTATCTTATCTTATCTTAATTTTGGTGCAAATTATGCAATTTCTTCGGCCGCTTTTTCGCTCGAACCGTAACGTGCACCCAGGTGTGTTAGACATCAAAAGAAGCGTCTCCATCCTGCGACGATGGGCATTACTTTTCTCAGTCAAAAGCGTTACCGTGCCGACGATAGACGCCAAAAAGCGCGACCCCCCGTCATCTGATTGGTCCATATTTGATAGTTCCGCTGCAGGTGATGCCAGAGACGTTCAATAAACTCTACAGCCCACTACGGTTGTGTTTCCTGTATCTGTGTCACGTGACTGCCACGCCCCTTTAGGAGACAGGAAGTAGGTCCTGAGTCTATTGAGTCCTATGGGAAAAGTGAACGTGAGCACAGATTATTACCAATTCCTTCGCCCCATAGTAACCTAAGTAAATATGGGACCCATTTTTCAAAAGCCACAAACCTTCTGAACATTCTGACACCAAAATGGCAATTTTCAGACCGACAGATTAGGAGAAAATGAACTTTGTTTGAGACCTGTCTCTGTCTGAGCAACACACTCTCACCAGATTTGGCTCTCATCGTTTTCCCATCGGATAAAATGAAGTTTAAAACTAAAATAAAACTTGCTTCTTTGCTTAATAATACTGTTATTTTTATTATTTAAGTCTTTTTGGAAGAAAGTTGTACTGTATCTAGTGTTGTATGTTCCAAAACGATGTGGGGCGGCCACGCCCACTTAGGAGACAGGAAGTGAGGTCAGAGGGGCGGCCACGCCCACTTAGGACACAGGAAGTGAGGTCAGAGGGGCGACCACGCCCACTTAGGAGACAGGAAGTGAGGTCAGAGGGGCGACCACGCCCACTTAGGAGACAGGAAGTGAGCTCAGAGGGGCGGCCACGCGTACTTAGGAGACAGGAAGTGGATACCATTTCATACCATTGGCAGTAACGGTAATGCGCTATCTTCTGTATAGAGGATCTTTGGTGATGCCAAGTGACAATTCCACAGGCGGTATGTTTGTTCTGAAACCGTGTGGTATGTAAAAGCAACAACTACATCACTGTCAGGACCCTACGTTTCCCAGCAGAACGTTGAAATCTAATGAGACAATCAATGCTATTAACTTTGCTCGTCGGTAGTTTTAATTCTGTGGCAGTTCTGCGTTTACCGAGAGAGAAAAAGAGGTATGGGGAGACGGCTATTAGCAGGAAGGAAATGGAAAACCACGAGATTTACTTACAAGAACCTGAGAGCACTATGAACGAGAGGGAAACAAGACACGGGTCTAATAAGAGATTATTGACTGTGCAAGTCTGATTATAGAAAAAAAGATGGAATGGAATAAAGAGACAATAGAGAACACAGAAGAAAATAATTTTGTAGATGTCAAAGGGAGAAAAAAGAGAGAAAATTAGAGGCAGTAGAAAGAAAGTGGGAAGAAGGTGGAATGAAACCACAAGTAGCAGAGCGTGTGGCCAGAAGCCAGATAAATGAGTCATAACTCAGCTTCATTAGTGAGTATGTCTCTTGACCTATCGACTTCCACATCGCACCATGTAATCCTCATACATCGATCTGTTGACCTCCTGAGCGGGTGGATTGCTGGAGCTCCTCGTTGTCTTAGCTTTTGAGCTGGTGTGTATTCTTGCAGCTCTCCCATGCCACCTCTCAGCCACCGACACCTTTTTACCATTAATATTGAACTCCCACAAACGAGTGCAAAGGTCAGGATCTGTTTTTGTATCTGCAGAGGTTGTACGCTCAGCAGAACAGCCAAATGTCAACGTGAAAATGCCCAGAGTTCAAAACAAAGTTGTACTGTGAAAGTGAGAATGTTTGACTCCTTTTTTTTTTTTTTTTTTTTTTTTTTTTTTTTTAAGGGTTGTTGGTTGCACATGTTATGTAAAAATTGTCTTGGAAAGAAAAGGCTCAAAATGTGGTAGTTCTGGTTTTATAAATATCCCTAACTACATAGATATACTGTATGAATACAAATCCACCCGCTCCATTTTTCTGCAGGCAGTTGCCCCCCTAAAGCTCGGTCCTGGGAACTTGAGGCTTATTGGGAATATTCAGTACTGGAGTTGAGGGGGGATGGGGGGGGAAGGCATCCCTCCTGAAATAAAACGGTCCAAATCATCCCCCCAGTAAAACTGCCATCCCTCCTTTCCATCCCTTATGTCATTTCATCAATGAATGTGGTTTTACTGCTATTTCAACATTTAGAGTCATCACCAGAAAAATAACTTATTTGACAATTTTCACCTGTTTCAAGTACATTTTCACTTGAAATAAGTAGAAAAATCTGCCAGTGGGACAAGATTTATCTTCTCATTACAAGCAAAAAAATCTTGTTCCACTGGCAGATTTTTCTACTTATATCAAGTGAAAATCTACTTGAAACAGGTGAAAATTGTTGTTTTTTCCAGTGATGAGTCTTGTTTTAAGTGTAATAAGATTTTTTTTACTAAAATGAGACATTTTAACTAGAAATAAGACAAATATTCTTGTTAAGATTGTGAGTTTTTGCAGTGATCCATGTTACTTATCCTGTGAAGGACAGAGTCATATTGATAAATTCAGAAAAGTGTTTTTTATTGTTGTGTTTTGATGTATTTGATGTAAGCCCAGTGGATATTTAAAGCTTACAGAAGGCTGCATTTAACTGCTGCTATGTCATTCCTGCAGTATTTCTGCAGGTGTTTTGGTCACTGCTATTATTTGTAATATATTATATTATTTGTAATCAGCACAAATTATCTGTCCCCATATGATAAAATCCACCATCCCCCCTGATTTCATATTGTACTGTAGGTGGGATTGGAACTAAGGTCTACGTTATGATGTGACGCAGAAAATACCTTTACTACTACCTAGCTGATGTGCTCTAAAGCTTATTTTTTCTGCTAATAGGACTCAGTTTTTCTTTTGTCTGCATTGACATAGATAATCAATCTTCATTTTGAATTTTTAGACTAAGATAAACAATGAAAAGCTTACAAAACAACCCCCCCCCCCCCCCCCCCCAAACAATCAAGAAATATAATCAAGTGTTTTCTCTCAGATTTACTATAATAGACAATTTACTAATTAAGAATTGCAGTTATTTTAAGCCAATAACTTCCATTTCCAGGGCCTCAAAGCTATGTGGAGTCAAATGTGGAGTTGGGAGTTTATTTTAATTTCTTCCCAGAGATGCTTTTCCACTTCAGCTGCTGTTGCTGTTTGCTAATGGCTCTTTTTGTCTTCAGTAGCAGAAAGAACACGCTCCATTAAACATGGCTCAGGTGACTGACTTGAACTGTGAAGGACTTTTCATTTCTTTGCTTTCAACAACTTATGAGTTGCTTTCACACGATGTGGAGGGTCATTATCCATCTTCATGATGAAGAGCCATTCATCAGGTTTGTGGCCTTCATCTGAATGTGAGCAGAGAGTATAGCCCTCTATCCTTTCTTCTCCTTTTGTTTGTCATCACGTCATACATTAACACTAGTGATCCCGTTCCTTTGGCACTCGTACTTTTCCTGCTACCTATGATTCGGTCTGCTTGGGATCATGAGCTGTTTACTTCTACATACTTATCTCCTCACACCATTTTGAAATAAATGTATAATTACAAAAGAGGGGAAACCTGGAGAACATAGATTTTGATGCCGCACCTTTTCATCCGATATTTCAAATGAGCGTTGCGTCATCGGAGTGAGTCTGTGCATTCGGGTGAGTCCGTAGGCATTGATCCTGATTTGTTGAGTTTGATCTATTATCCATGTTGCATCTACAAGACAGATGTACAAGGCATCTACAAGGAGCATGGGGCAGGATTTATGAAAAAAATCTGTATACGTTTTAAGTTTTCTAGTAATAATGTCAGATGAAGCGTTCCAAACCAAAAAGAATGTTTCCTCTAGTGTATCTCTCCTTTGCTTGAACAGGCTGTGTGCTGCAAAATGTGCTGCAATTCGGGCCCAAATTTCCCGCGCTGTCCTGCGGATGTGACGTCACATGAGGCTGAATGCGCGTTCTCCCCGTTCTCCCGTGCCGGCTTCACTGTTGGCTGCAGTACCCCCGACGGCCGTCCTGGTGAAGGGTGGCGCTAGAGAGTCTCATTTCTTAAGGCCCTGACACACCAACCCGACGTCGCCCGCTCTCTGCCGACTGCTGTGTCGGCTCGCGTCGCCTGTGTCGGGCTGTGTCGGACTCACTAGACACACCGCAAATACGACACCCGACGGCAAACTAGCACGTACGTTCTGCGCATGCGTGAGAGGTAATTCCCCTCCATACCAGCAGGCAGCGGTAGTCTGTATTCAGGGGCTCAAGGAGAAGGACTTTTTTTTTCAAAGCTTTATTGAGAAATCACAAGTGCAATACAAAACAGACAAACAAAACTCTGTGGAGAATTACAGCTGCCTGAAATAAATCATTTAGGAAGATAAATGTTGGTTTAATAGATGAAATCTAACAGTTGTAGCTACGCCTGTTAAGAAATTTGCTCCCAGTGCTTGACGTGTGTCTCCGTGTGTTCCTGCTTCCTGGATTGGCAGTGGATGTCGTCACCCCCCCCCCCCCTCCCCACCCCCTCCCCCCCCCCAAAAAAAAAACAAAAAAACACTGGGTTTGTATGTGTATATTTATGTATGTGTACGCATATGTGTGCGTGTATATATGTATATATTACATATAGTAATAATGCACATATATACACTTTTGGTTTCTACCGTCATGGTATCAATCAATAATATGTGTGCCTTTTTCGGCTCCGGAGCTGATTTATGGTTCTGCGTTAAATCGACGCAGAGCCTACGGCGTATGGTACGGCGTACGGCGCGCGTCGCCTCGTAACGTACGCCGTAGGCTCTGCGTTGGTGTAACGCAGAACCATAAATCAGCCTTTATTCTGGCGCGGTTTGAAAAAGACAAGCGAGTGATTATGTACATTCACTGAGTGAATATTATGAACGTAAAATATTTATTTCTCGCTAGGAATGTAATCAAAACGCATTTTTATGCAGAAACTAACTAATTTTATTCATAAGAAATGTCCGGCATGTTTTTTTTTTCATTCAGTCCGCAAATGACTACGAAAAGCATTCTGGGAAATTCTGGGAACAGCCAATCACAGAGTGAGCTGTTTGACCGACGGCCGACGCCGATTCAACATGTCGAATCGGCTGAAAAGCTCCCGACGGGAGGCCGACCTGTGGCGACGTGCGGTACACACCGAGGAAACTAGACCGACAGACGCTCAACGACGGCCGATTATCGGCTTGGTGTGTCAGGGCCTTTAAGGATCAGGATGATGCTATAAACTGTCAAGTTTGTTAACCTTGTATTTTATATTACCTATACCTAAATTAAGACATGTGATATAAAAGAAAAAGCAAAAAACTAAACCCTCAAAACACATATTAATTTCATTTTGGCAAAGAAACCGTATATAATGAATAACTATACTGTTATTTGAAAAAAGACTTTCCCCTTTATAGATGCCCTTCAACCGCATCAGATATCACAAGGAATCTCCTTCTTGATTAAACATAAATAAGGAGTCAGCAAAAACAAACTGTGCTCTTTTGCTGACCAAGTTTTGGTGTTAGATGGCAATAGGTTTTTATAACTAAGTGACAAGGAACAGCATAATGCTGCACGCAGGTGTTCCAAGGAAATATTGTACATTCTTACTTTCCATTTATTAGAGGATCTAAAAGGGTCTTTTATGTGAAAGAAGAAATGCATTATTTAGATTTCAATATATATTTTGCGGATACCTTTTAAAGATTTGTTTGACAGTTTTTCCTTAATGATGAATATTGTGATTTGGGAGTTTAAAAGATGAGTAGATTGGGTTAGTCCGTGGAGAATACACGCTACAGCTGACTTCCCAGGCTGCGTGCCCCCTGGAGCATTCATTAATGCTGTTGTTTGTTCCCAGCCAGGAACATACCCATTCAATATTACAGAATGATACTTGTCTACAACTGAGTGGGAGAAATGTCCTGCTTCTGAATCAATGACCAATTCAATTTCATGCACCATGCTGACATTTAACCAACAAAGCCAGAAAGGTTAATGCAATTCCATATGTGAGCACACACACAGCCCGTACAGTAGCTGATTGTATCGCGATGCTACTTAGCAGAAAAGCCAAACTAAAGGGAGTAAAATCCTCGTCCAGCTAAGCCTCATATCAGTACGTTCTCATTCAAGGCCCTACGGATGTGAGTGCTGCTTTGTCTGTCTGCCACCTACCTTTTCACCCATTACTCTGTCTGCTTTAACAATCTGTCTTTATCATTATTCCCCCGATTCTGCCACTTTGCTGGTGCTTGTTCATCCCTCTCTCAGCTTTTTTCTTCATCTGTCCCTTTTCCGTGTGGCCGCAGACTCTCTGTCTCTTTCAACAACTTTCTGTCTGTCTGCATGTATATCAACCCCGTCCTTATATTCAATCCGTCTGCCACCTCTCTGCCATTTTCTATCTGTCATGTCTGTGCAGCAGCACAAAGAGACACAACACCCACCCTATCACGATGTAGTCGCTGTAGCACCTTCTTACTCTTAAAGAGCATATTGCAGGTTAGGGTTTTTTCAAAAATTATACCTGACCTTATGTGAAAATGACTATGTGAGAAGTTAATGTAGGATTTAATATGTTTTACGAGACATAAGGGCACGTATTCAGAGGAAAAAGTGGCTGATTTTAGCAAAGCTCCTACAAACGCTTTTTTTTTCGAACACCGCGTCATGTGACGCAGCGGGAGGGAGACGTCTCCACTAAAGTACTATAGTACTAGTACTCTAGTGGAGCAGTCTCCACAGCTCTGCCCCATCTGACTGTGCAGACCCCGTACACACGTAGCCGGGTATCTGCTAAACCCAAGATATTTTCCTACGTTTGGACCTGTCATCCACATGAAAACGCAAATAAACGAATGTTTAAAAAAACTCTGAGCAAAGTGAAGATTTTTGAAGACTCCGTTTATGTAGATCAGGGGTATTCAACTAGATTGGGCCGGGGGCCACATCTGCAAAAGGACTGTATGGAAAGGGCCGCACAATTTGAAAATGTGGGGGTTTTCAAAATGTATTTTGCACTCAAAGACGAAGACTTATGTAAATATAATACATTTGTATTATACATTTGAATATATCTAGTTTACATAATGATTATGTATTAATTGTCTCCAGATTTAGTCATTGTGAATGTTAAATATAATATTCAGATAAAGAAATATTATTTTGAATGCAAGTTCATTTTGAAACCATGCATTGTGCAAAACTTAATGAAGTTGATATTGACCTACTTTTAATAAAACACACCATAATGACAAAGCACCACTTTCCACCAAGATTTCCTTATTTGAATATTATATTAAGCATTTTAGTCCATAGTAGCCAGTTTGATGTTATAAATAAGCAACCAAAATATTAACCATAAGCTCTTTTATTAAGGACACATCTGTGCATTATATCAGCAAAACAAAACAATCACAAATTATAGGAGGCTTAGAAGTACAAACACTATGCATCGTTAACCAACTAAAAAAAGGCTACCAAGCATCTTAAACTTAAATGCGATATGCATTCTCTGCACACATTACAAATAAAAATTGCACCTTGTGTGAACGCATTCCTGGCATGTCTGTCTGCCTGTGTGTCTGCCTGTATCTGTTAGTCAAAGTCAAAGTCAAAGTCAAAGTAGCTTTATTATCGTTTCTTCACATGTCAGACATACAAGGAATCGAGAGGACGTTTCCCACTTCCCTCGGTGAAACATATAAAGTGCGCAGGCACAGGCACAACGGATAAAAATTTAAAAAAGATAAAGATAAAGATTTAAAAAAGATTTAAAAAAGAGTTCACATGAATAAATACAACACAACACAGACATTTACTGGAACTGACCTGAGTGCAAAAGGCATTTTTTTTTTTTTTTTTTTTTTTTGTGCAGTATGTAAAACAGTTTTATAAACATATATTAAAAACAGTGAGCAGTAAATGAAGTGAATTTAAAGTGACACAGTGGTGATATTAAAAGAGGCAGTTGTTTTGTAGTCCTGAGTGTTCATGGGGGGGGGGGATTTCAGTTCAGTTCCCTGTCAGTCTGGAGGATAGCTGTTATTAACTGTTCGGTTTTTTCCCCACTTATTCCACCGAACACCGAAAGTGTTTTTTTTTGCTATTTTCGGCCGAACATTCGGTGCATCACTATTATTAAAAAAAAAAAAAAAAAAATTTCAACAAACACCCCCTTTTTTGAAATATGACCAGGGGCCACATAAAAGCTCCTGGCGGGCCGCATGTGGCCCGCGGGCTGCCAATTGAATAGCCCTGATGTAGATGCTTGTAGACCTGGTGTAGACAGAAACAACCAGAGTTTTGCGTTTTCGAACGTCACATTATGCTCCAAAACAAAAACAAATCTGCTCTGAGTCTGACGTCTAACGTGTGACCCAGAACTACAGATGATCCACCATCTGTTCTCCAAGATATTTATTAAATAAATGGTGTCTGCTCTTGACCATCGTTTACACCGACGCAGAGCCTACGCCGTAGGGTACGCGGCGACGCGCACCGTACGCCGTACCCTACGCCGTACCCTGCATCGATTAACGCAGCAACTCCGTGGTGGGACACGGGGGGACTCGGGCTCGTTACCGAGAAGGAGACGTAGTAGGTTACGCAGCGTTCGGTGCGTCGCCGCGTAACCTACGCCGTAGGGTCTGCGTTGGTGTAACGCGGAACCATAAATCAGCCTTTTAAAAACGAGTTTCAGCTGTCAATCAAAAGGACGTGGGGGCCCTAACGGGTTCGTAATTATAAGGCTGTGGCCCGTCATATTGGCGTGAATACACATTCACAACCTCTTCAGTGTCACAACTAACATTAAGATCCACTATTTTTCCTATTGTTGAATTCACCGCGCTCCCTCCCGCTACGTCACTTCCGGTTCAGCTTTTTCAGATGCGGAAGTAAAATACTCTCACAAAAACAACTCTGGAGGTCACTGTAGTATATATTTATGCGTATTTCAATGAAAATTCAGTTCCTACATTATTTTCCTACACATTGATTCACAGGGGTCTCCAACCTGCAATATGCTCTTTAACTCTTGCTTTACCAATCCGCCAAAGTGTGCTGTCTCAGTAAAGCACGAGCTGTGAAAGTCTCCTGGTTCCATCTGATTCTGGCTTTCGCAGTAGCATTGATGATGAAAGCCAGGTCTGCACTTGGCCCTCACCATATAAATGCAGCTGGACAGCTTTAACAAAAACACAATACCCTAAACACTCTGATCCAGCTGACTAGCTGGACGGAAAATGGACTGCACACAGCCAGCAGATCGTGAAGAGGGGTCTACACACTAGGCACAGGCTACACACATCACCGAAACTGCAGATACTTGAATATAGGATTTATCTCAACGTGAACGTAGCTTGCTTTTTTTGGTTTGAGCATTGTGTCAGAGGAAACAGCTCAAATCCACTGCTTGAAGTGGGACACACAGCGTGCTACACAGGGGGGCACAGCAGGAAATACGAGAGGACGGGCGATGATTCAGGACCAAGAAATTGATTCACAAGTTACAAATAGAGATTTACTGCTTAACAAGACCACAGAAGCAGAAACAAAAGGGTTGAGAACTGCTGTTGCTGAATGTTTGCAACAAGCTTTTTCTGCCTCAGAACGAACATGGAAGCACGAATGAGGTGCATGTGAAGACACCACGAGACATCTGGAACAATGCCCAATGGATTAGTCCAGGGCTCGGCAACCCAACATGTTGAAAGAACCGTATTGGAGCAAAAACACAAAAAACAAATATGTTTGGAGCCGCAAAAAATGAAAAGTCTTGTATAAGCCTTAGAATGAAGACGAATGGCGAAAGGCGAAATGTCAAGAAAAAAGTCAAAATGTTGAGAAAAAAGTCGAAATGTTGAAAAAAAAAGTCAAAAATTTGAGAAAAAAGTCGAAAGGTTGAGATTTATGTTGAAGTACAATCTCGAGAAAAAAGTCGAAATGTTGACAAAAAAGTCGAAATGTCGAGAAATAAAGTCAAAATTTCGAGAAAAAAGTTGAAATGTCAAGATTAAAAAGGAAAGAAAAAAGGAAGAAAAAAGAGAAAAAAGGGAAAAAAAAAGAAAAAAAGAAGAAAAAAAGAGAAAAAGAGGAACAAAAAGAGAAAAAAAGAGAAAAAAAGAAGAAAAAAAAGGTCAAACATTTTTGAAAAAGCTCCAGGAGCCACTAGGGCGGTGCTAAAGAGCCGCATGCGGCTCTAGAGCCGCGGGTTGCCGACCCCTGGATTATATTAAAGTGGAGTTGTTTGGCCAATGTGCCAAGAACAACGTTTGGTGAAAACCAAATACGGCCTTTGAGCAGAAACACAAGGACGTCAATGGATGGGGCCACGAGACAAACGCACTTTTAAGTCGATGAATTGATCATAAATTCCTTTGCATGACAGAGTAGAGTAGATGCTAACATGCGCCCATCTGTCTGACAGGTAAAGCTTGGCCAAATTTGGGTCAAACAACCGGACAATGATCCCAATCACATCAACCATCAAACATCTACTGTACTTCATGGATGCATGAGAAATCAAATAATAAAGGTTTTGGACTCTCCAGACCTCGATCCAATGAAGAAGTTGAATATGTTTAAGGAAATTTCCCTCACCTATGGTCATGAACTTTGGGTAGTGACCGAAAGGACAAGATCGCGGATACAACCGGCCGAGATGAGTTTCCTCCGCAGGGTGGCTGGACGCTCCCTTAGAGATAGGGTGAGGAGTTTGGTCACCCAGGAGGAGCTCGGAGTCGAGCCGCTGCTCCTTCACATTGAGAGGAGTCAGCTGAGGTGGCTTGGGCATCTGTACCGGATCCTCCTGGATCCTCCCTAGGGAGGTGTTCCAGGCATGTCCCTCCTCCCTAGGGAGGTGTTCCAGGCATGTCCCACCGGGAGGAGACCCCGGGGAAGACCCAGGACACGCTGGAGAGACTATGTCTCTCGGCTGGCCTGGGAACGCCTCGGACTCCCCCCGGAAGAGCTGGAGGAAGAGATGGAGGAAGAGATGGAGGAAGAGATGGAGGAAGAGATGGAGGAAGAGGTGGTGGAAGTGTTTGGGATGAAGGAAGTCTGGGCATCTCTGCTGAGGCTGCTGCCCCCGCGACCCGGGAACACATAAGCGGCGGACGATGGATGGATGGATGGAAATTTCCAAAACACTTTAAAGAGCTGAAGCAATATTGAGAACAAGAAAATCCTCCACAAACGTGAGAGACACTGGCAATTTGAAGTTATTGCAGCTAAACGTGGGTGTGCTAACTATCCCTCATAACTGTGCTACTAGTAAGTGTTATCTGCCTGCAGAAAGGTAATGGACAATAGTAATCGGAGTTGGTGACGGCATGATCCTTTTTTTTTGGACTTCGGTTTTATTCTGTCCTGGAAAACGAGGACACTTTACATCAATGTTAACTAATTTTACCAGTTTTACAACACAAGGTGAAGCTTAAATGTGAAACTGCTTCTATATTTCATCCGTGTTACTGTGACTTCAGTGAAGACTGAAGGCTCCTGCGCCGAAACTCGACTCAGAATTTCATTACATGATTATTAGATAAAGGTTCAGCTTGACCTCACTCCTACACTCACTTGCCACAGCTCACTTTCCCACACATGTGCCCTTTCTGTTTCTCTCTGGCACTCACTAGCTGTCTCTCTTTAAAGGTTTAGCCACATATTGTTCTCAAGGAATAATACCAGGAAGCTGAGTTTTAATCCATGTTTGAAATCCTTTATGGTAAAGATTTAAGACCCAGCCCAGCAGGGTTAATGGGTTATAAGTAATCAGTAACCAGCTGCTTAACTATTTTACTTTAATTCAATTAAAGACTTTTGGAAGGTATTTAAAAAAAAAGGAGGCAAAAAGCCAAAATCTAGTCAATGCCTGTCAAATCCAGCTAAATCTAGTGCTTTTGCTAGACTGACAATCAATGTGTGCTCTTACTGTGTAAGTTATTTTATAGCCTGATTATTTTATATCCTCATTAAGGGCATTGGCCTTTGGTGGCTGATTAGGATAACAAACGTTTGTGAAGCATCAGTCTGACATGCCAATGTGCAGGGCACATGGAACAGCTGTTCCCTGTCACATCAACACATTCCCAACCCTTCACGCGCTCTCGCTTGGTTAAAAGCCCCTCACATCGGTTGTTAAGGTAATGGCTACCCTTAATTGTCATTTTCAGATGAGAATGCCACTGCTCCATTGCTACCTCGCTGCTTATCCATCTCTGACAAAAATGACATACTCGCTGTGCTCATAGTAAACACCGACTTGAATCATACTTATAAAATACTTATGGATAAAATTGAATGAAAACTTGAATGTTATGGGTTTGAGGTGTCCGCATTGTCCTTTCTTAGGAGTTATCTAACTGATAGAACACGAACCGTCTTCTTTAATGGTTGTTTTTTGGATGAGAGTGCTGTGTCTTGTGGAGTACCACAGGGGCCGTGTCTGGGACCATTATTGTACACTATTTTTACTAATGACTTACTGTACAACTTGTTCTGAAAAACACAAACATAGACGAAATGAGGGCCTTTTTGCCCCCTCTATATCAAACCATTCAAAAGTTATGGCAGAAAGTAAGAACTATCACATAGCGACCAATCAGAAGAAGGGGCGGGGCTAATTCATGCCAATGAAGGTCAAGTACTCAAAACTGAGTCAGATGACACCACCCACGAGTCTCTATGTCAAACCATTCAAAAGTTATGGCAGAAAGAAGGAACTATCAAATACTATCAAAACTATCAAACTGAGAAAAGTAATGGTAATCGTTGCAGGATCGAGACGCACATTTTGATGTATAACACACCTGGGTGCACGTTACGGTTTGGGCGAAGAAGCGGCCCGAAGAAATGGCATAAATTGTGGCAAAATACACGATTAATTCAAAATGGCTGACTTCCTGTTCGGTTTCGGCCATGGCGCCAAGAGACTTTTCTTTAAGTTGCGACATGATACAGGTGTGTACCGATTTTCGTGCATGTACGTCAAACCGTATTGTGGGGCTTGAGGCACAAAGTTTTCTAGGGGGCGCGGTTGAGCCATTAGGCCACGCCCATTAATGCAAACCATTAAATATTACATTTTTCGCCAGGCCTGGCTTGGTGCAAAATTTGATGAATAGTCATAATACCGCTATATTATATTTATGGAACAAAGCGAGTCTTATCAGCCAATACGCTTTAACAGTGGTGTTTTTGACTTCTTCTGATTGATTAAACTTCTTCCACTCTCCTTCTGCACTACTTTGCTGTTGCTGTTTATATACATGATAAAATGTGATTTGTTGCAGATGGCTTGGCATGTATTTACCATGTTGCCATGGTGATGTATAGCTCTGGAAACGATGTCATTCAGAAGTTCAAGGGATGCGCTTTAGTGGTAAGTGCAGTGTTTGATACGAGAAGTAATTAATCACACTCGTGGTTTCCTATGTTTCCATACACAATCTGATGTGGAAAAATACCTAAAATGCAGCTAATATGAGAATTGTACTAGCAGGCACGTGTGAATACATTTTAATAACAGAATTGACAATGGTCCTGTGAACTTGGATAACTTGACATATATACTGTTATATACATTATCAATGGTTTTTACTGGCTGAAACAGTCCACTGGGACCTTGCATATTAAAAACCCACACGCACTATTCATAGATTCTAGCAACTGACGTGGAATTTTGATGTCAAACACAGAAAGATGAAAAAAGATGAACAATCCTTAGATCGGCTAAGAACTTGGGCTGTCATGTGGAGTGTTCATCCATTTGTTACAAATGAGAATGAAAGATTGAAAAATGACACTCAAGCGTTCAAACTTTGCATATCTCTTATATTTGGGTCTATGCATATTC
Source organism: Cololabis saira (assembly GCF_033807715.1). Lineage (NCBI taxonomy): Eukaryota > Metazoa > Chordata > Actinopteri > Beloniformes > Belonidae > Cololabis > Cololabis saira. The sequence continues at coordinate 5,691,881 of NC_084595.1, read as the reverse complement.
ATATGTACTCCATGTATATTAGCCTGTTTTTCTGGGTAGTCCAATGAAGTTTTGTCCTACTATTAGAATCACTGCACCCTCATGAAAAAAATCAGCATGTGCATGTTTGTGTGGTCCTGCTTCTCTGACAGCTTTTCAGGCCAATCATGTTTTTTTCGGAACTGCTCTAGTTTTTCCTTAGAAACAGCTTTTGCAAAACTTATGCTTGCAAAGAAGCAAAGGTCCATGGAAAAGATTTCCAGTGTTAAATGCAAGATTTCATAATGTCCCTCTTCAGTTCCATAATGTGATTGAGATGGTGTTTGAATCATCATGCTGTCTGAGCTACAAGGAACATGGTGAAGGCAGAGTCTGAAAGCATCAGGCAGCAGCCAGTAAATGCTCTCTGCAGCAGTGGTGGAACAAAAACAACACTTCAAATGCTCTCACGCTATTGCAGTAATGTCATTATATTATGCCTGTGAATGTGCAGCATGTCAGTCTGCCATTGTTGATGGTTTCTAATGTGCCGACTATTCCTTCAGTTGACGGGTAAAGGAATTCGGAAAAAAATGGCCGAGATCTGCTGTTCTTACTTGTGGAATCCCTTAGAATTTCACAAGATCATTGATTTGACTCGCAACTTTTAAATATCCATATGTTTTGTGCATTGCAGTTTACACATTATGGGCCAAATCCACATAGAATAGATTGCGCCCGCAAATAGCGCTGTGAATTGCGCCGCATTTGCGCCCGCAATTTGCCCCGCTTTAAGGTCCTATTCACAAAAGATTTTGCTCTAATGATATGCCGGCGCAAACACGCCCATAGTTTTGCAGTAACTTCATTAACACCGGATCGGGATCAGATCAGGATCTGACGGTAATTCATGTTCTGTGTTTTGCTACACACACCTACAGGTCAGCTGTTAAACACACACATTCTAGATTTATATGTTTATATGGTGGAATTGTTTGTAATAAAGCAGCCCCTTACTGTATGGATGAATCCTGAGCTCCGTCCTGTTATTTTTATTTTTAAATCCCAGATAAGTCCACAACCCCACTTGATCTGACTGTCTACAGTCATGTCTGACTGTAGATTTCACCCTTAATATCATTAAGTATCACACAGGCTTGAATGATATTGAAGAGAGAGAGAAACAGAGACACAGGGGGAGTGAAGCCTGAATTATGGTTCTGCGTTAAATCGAAGCAGAGCCTACGCCGTAGGGTACGGAGTAGGGTACGCGGCGACATGCACCGTACGGTGCGTGTCGCCGTAATCTCTGCGTTGGTGTAACGCAGAACCATAAATCAGCCTCGAGAGGAGTGCGTTTGCGCGCAGTTAATACACGCTTCGAAAAGACGGTATTTGCTCCACTATTTTTGCGTGTGACAAATAGCTCTGGCCTTTGGGAATTAGACGGTTTTTGCAATGAGGGTTATTTGCATAGAAAGGGGGCAATCTTGCGCCGAATGTATGAATATTACCTAATTTACATGCATGCAAATGGCACAGGCGCACCATGACACTATTTGCTTGGCAGCGCAGTTTGTGGTGCAATTCGCCCTTTGCGGGTGCTTTGTGAATTAGACGCTCTCTTTTTGTCTCATTTGCACCGGTTTAGCGGCCGCAAAAGCCGCGCAATCCTTTTGTGGATTTGGCCCTATATGTTTCATGGAAGTTTGAAAGTGTCATAAAATAATTTCCTAAGGTGATCTGTCAGGTGGCATTGGATTAAATATTGTATGATTTCAGTTGCTTCAGTTTTTGAAACAAGGTTATTGTGGGTTATTGCCCCTCCATTACATTTTGACTCATCTAGCATGAAGAAGTTAGTCAACTGAAAGCCTGCTCAGTATTGCAGCATAATAAATATGCCGCCACACTGTATCTGTACCCTGAATATATATACATATATACATACATACATACATACATACATACATACATACATACATACATACATACATACATACATACATACATACATACATACATACATACATACATACATACATACATACATACATACATACATACATACATACATACATACATATGAATGAATAAACATCTGACATTACCAGGGATGGACCTACCTGAACCCTTTCAGAGCCACCCATCACTTGACTGTGCCTAGAAATTCTGTCCTTAACATTTTTGAACAGAATAGGTGACAAATGATTAGGGATGGGAATTGATAAGATTTTTACGATTCCAATTCCACTTCCGATTCTGCTTAATGATTCGGTTCTTTTTCGATCCCCTTATCGATTCTCATTTGGAGAAAAAAAAGCACAACAATCAGGAAAATGACGCTAATATGATAGGCAGTGTTCCTTAGTTAATCATTTACCTGCAGTATTATTAGCCACGGACATGCTAACGTTGTTGCTGGGTTGAGAACTACTGACGTCGGTCCGGAGCGGATTGAAAATGCCTCATTCATTGATTGTCATTGCTGCTGTGTGTGCAAATGTTTTTGCATGTTGGTAGTTGTAGCACGGCGATTGCTACGGGGCCCGACCGACAGGATAGAGAGGACACGGAGTTTAGTGCAGAACCCTCACACCCAGGACACACGTGCACAAGCACCACGACCAGCAGCAGCTTCCCAGTCCTCCTTGCAGCTTGTCTGTCTCTCCCTTATAAGGCTGGCAGGGTGGAGAGGCTGACGGGCCACACCTGTGTCCCGTCAGCCTGAGTGGCTGCAGCTCCTCCACCCTGCCACAGTAGTATTTCTTCCCTTTGACGAAATATTCACTTAGCAAGTATTTCAAGTTGCCCTGTTGTCTCCTTTTTACTGAAATGTAACCAGACTTTCCAGCGTTTGTATTGCTTGGGCGCCATGTTTAATATTGACTGCTGACTTACGAACGATTGGAATTGAAAAGGGAATCGTTTGTAAAACTTGCAAATGATTCCAAGGAATTGAAACACAGGGAAACCGATTCCGAACAAGAACCGGTTCTCGATTCCCATCTCTACAAATGATAGAAGTGACTGAAATAGACAGGGTTGGCAGCTTTTGTAAATAATTGTTTATCACTGATCTGAAACAAAACCAAAGTGCATTTACTCCTTTCGAGTCAGAAGCGTCTCCTTCTCCTAGCAACTCATCAATACCAGCCTTCGATTAGCTTTACTTCTATACAAAAGATAATCATAGGCTGTATAACAAAGAAGGCCCAATTGCCACGACACCGAGGGTGGCACAATACTACAAAATATTGATCTTATAATTTTGGAGGTTTTGTGCACATCTTGACATATTTAGCACAGCTTTTGTGAAGTGTTTGGAATTATAGGTGAAAGACTGGAGATGTCTTTTTTCTCTTTATCGCTTACATTACGGATTAAAATGGCCAGGTACAGTTATCTCAAGAGCCTGTGGACATTGTAGTGTGCATAAATGTACCTTTGTACTTAAAACGAGACCTCCGTCAACACACAAGGGCCTAAGCTCTGTATTTAGGGAGTGGCAGATCTGGGCAGTACGTTTTATTAGGTGATCATGACTACACTGGGCACTCATTGCAGCTCAGTAATTTGAGTAATTAAGAGTAGGAACTGATGAACTTCTGAAGTGAAGTCTTTTAACCCTTGTACCGTCTTTGGGTCAAAATGACCTAATTCCCCTGTTCCTTCTTTCCTCCTGCTCTTTCCTTCCTTCTCCCTTCCTCTTTTCTCCCTTCCTTCCATCTTTACTCCTTTCCTTCCTTCTTTTCTCCCCTCGTACATTCTTTCCTTGTTTTCTCCTGTCCTTCCTTCATTCTTTTTTCCCTTCCTTCCTTCCTTCCTTCCTTCCTTCCTTCCTTCCTTCCTTCCTTCCTTCCTTCCTTCCTTCCTTCCTTCCTTCCTTCCTTCCTTCCTTCCTTCCTTCCTTCTTTTCTCCCTTCCTTCCTTTTTTCCTCCCTTCCTTCTTTCCTCCCTTCTTTCCTTCCTTCCTCCCTTCTTCCCTTCCTTCCTTCTTTTTTTCCTTCCTTCCTTCTTTCTTTCCTTCTTTCCTCCCTTCTTTCCTTCCTTCCTTCCTTCCTTCCTTCCTTCCTTCCTTCCTTCCTTCCTTCCTTCCTTCCTTCCTTCCTTCCTTCCTTCCTTCCTTCCTTCTTTCTTTCCTTCTTTCCTTCTTTCCTCCCTTCTTTCCTTCCTCCTTTCTTTCCTCCCTTCCTTCTTTTTCCCTTCCTTCCTTCTTTCCTCCCTTCTTTCCTTCTTTCCTCCCTTCTGTCCGTCCTTCATTCTTTTTTCCCTTTCTTCCATCTTTCCACCCTTCCTTCCTTCCTTCCTTCCTTCCTTCCTTCCTTCCT